>NC_043023.1:9450003-9460003 GCF_006345805.1 Octopus sinensis
AAGAGGAGGGGGCTGTGTTGAATCCGTGTGGGTTTAGAGTCTGTAGAAGGAATATCAGCCGTTGCTCCAAGTGGAGATTGTGGAGAGCCGTTGTGTGGGGCAACACCAAACACCGAGATGTCATCGGAGGAATGGCTGGCCGAGCGGATGTGACGTGCGACGGGAGAATTGGACCGTAGACGAACATCTCTCAGATGTTCGGCGAATCGGTCTGACAACCGGCGTCCCGTCTGTCCTATATACAGCATTCCGCAGAGGTTGCATTTAATGCAGTATATTAGTCCAGACGAGGTTCACGTAAAAGAATGTCTGATACGTACAGTTCGCTGGTTGGAATAGGTGACAGCAGTGGTGTTGGTGATGAAGGGGTAGGTGTTGCAGCGGGATCTGGAGCACGGGAAGGATCCGAGTGGGGCCGAGGGGGAAGAAGGGAGGGTGCTGCGGACCAGGAGGTCGCGTAGATTCCGGGCTCGTTTGAAGGAGGACAGGGGTGGGCTGGGGAAAATGGGGTGGGTCGTGGAATCGAGCTGGAGACGACGGAATGCACGAAGTATCTTCCGACGAAGGGGTAGAGTAGAGGCGTGGAAAAGGGGGGAAAGGGGTGCGGTTGGGGGGTGGGTGAGTGGAAGGGAGAAAGGGCGGTGGTGGCAGTCGATATGACGACGAGCGCGGGCGAGGCGTTCGAGACCAGGGTAGGTGGGGTACCTCCTCGAAGCCTGAACAAGCGGGCCAGGTATTGAGACTGGGTCTCGAAATCCTGGTCGCAGCTGCACAAGGTTCGGAGGCGGGGAACTGGGAGTAGGGGATGGCCCGTTTGGTGTGGAAGTCTGGGAGGAGGAGAAGTTGAGATACAGGTGGTGAATCCGGGGTTTGAAGAAGGCGGAGGTGGTGGAGAGTGGGTGGGGGTGGTCGATGCTGAGTGAGATATCAAGGAAGTTTAACGAAAATATATATATACAAAATTAAAAGAACTGACCTCTAAAAGTGGACGGTCAATATCTAGATATAGACGTCAAAATCGCTATTTTCCACGAAGAATGTGTTCTCAAGTAAAAACGCAGCACAACCAAAGTGTAAAAAATAAGCAAGACAAATGAAAATATACGAAATAATAATGATTTTGATTCTATATCTAGCATATTGACCGTCCACTTTTTAGTGATCAGTCCTTTAAATTTTGTATGTAAATATTTTAATCTTCGGATTTCCTTAATATACTAGGCCACTGGTTTTAATGATTAATATCAATTTCTTCCCGTTATTCATTTTATATATATATATTATATATATAGATATATATATATATATATATACATATTTTTCTTTATATATATATATATTATATATATATATATATATATTTATAATATATGATATATATATATATATATATATATATATACCATTAATCCAAAGGTGAAATGAATTAATTACGAAGTAATCAGTAATTTCACCAAGTAGAATTCAGCATGTAAAGACCATTCATGGTAGTTAAGTAATACTAAATAATTAGGGTTCAGCAAACGATTTTTGCCTCACCACATACTGAAGTTTAGAAAAAGCATTTAAAATCTTGGCTATTCTTTCCTACTTTAAGGGAGATCCCAGAGAACCAAAGCACTCAAAAGCAAACCACGCAGGTAGAAGGGAAAAATAACGAAAATCATTCTATATTAAGTTGCCTACGGACGCGAGTTTCGGAATTAAGCCAGAATAGAGCATAAATAATAAATAATTATACCTTACCTGACTATTTTCCTCATCAGCGTTGGATTCTTCAACTATAAATAATTGCGTCTTAATTATTAATATATATATATATATATATTATTATATATAATATATATATAATATATATATATATATAATATATATATATTATATATATATATATATAATATATATATATATATATATATATATATATATAATATATATATTATATATATATATATATATATATATATATATAATAAATCTGCAGTAGTGCCTGTATGGTAAGTAGCTTGCTTACCAACTACATGATTCCAGGTTCAGTCCCACTGCATGGTACCTTTTGCAAGTGTTTTCTACTATAGGCTCGGGCTGACCGAACACTAAAGCAATAAAAATTGTTAAACTGTTACATAATAAAAAGAGAGAATTGTCATGCCTGTTGAGAATTCTGTGTAAGCGCTAGAAGATGCTCATGGAAACAACATGATCAATGGTTTCATTTGTTGTTGACATACACGATATGTGGAAAAACTGGCGTTCTTTATGTGTTGGCCTGGTAGTTTCTTGTAGGTAGGCATTGATATTGGGCTGCTATGATAAATGCTTCTGTTTCAGATTTTAAGCCAGAAGCCATTAACCATTGATGGGCAATGGCTTTGTCAACATCGTCACTATTAGCTCTGTTTGGGTATTTCCATTGAGAAATCTTCTTTGCAATTTATCAGTAAGAATATCTAAGGCAGCAGTTGTAACATTGGTTTCTCATACGTTTAGCTTTTTTGTGTTTGTTTCTAGTACTTCTAATTCTAGAATTTGTTGTTATTTGGAATTCACTTATATATTCCTTTGCCTGTTTGCTACTGTACATGAAGCTTCTGGCTGTCATGTTTTGAGACAGTTTAACATCCAGTAATCAGAGTTTTCAGGTAGGTGTCTAGGTCAATTGTGGCAATGTTCATTGTTAATTCCAGGTGTAAAAGTCCTCAGTCTCCCTCTTTTCTTGGGCACTTCTATATTTGGGTGGTGCATTCTATGCATTGCCAACAATTTTCGCCTTTTTCTGCAAGATTACGTATTTCAGTACTTGACTAGTTAATGATATTGAAACTATAAGTCACGACTCCTATGGTTAAAGAATAGATCGCTTCGATCCTGTTTCTTGCATTCAGCAATTACCCTGTGATAACATTCTCTTCTGATCCTTTCCTCATCACTAAATGTTTGATGCCATCACGTTCAAATTACCCTAGATATTTGTAGCTCTCCGCGTGTTATAAACTCCTTATGACATTCTACTGGTCAAGGTTAAAGTTAGATGTGTCAGTCATTTCTTTCTGATAAAGGTAGGTATTGCGCATTTATCGAGGCCAAATTGCATCCTGATGTCATCACTGTATTATTTATCAATTGCTAGTAAGCCCTGTAGTTGTTGGCCATTTTTTGCAAAGAGCTTTAAATCATCCATGTAAATGAGATGATTTATATTTTTATCAAACATTTTATAACCGTACTGTGCATCATTGAGTAATTTCGAGAGAGGTATTAAGGCTAGACAAATGAGGAGTGGTGATAGAAAGTCACCCTGGAAAATGCCATCTGAAATTCTTAGATCTCCAGGATTAAGAGATTCAATAACACTGTTCAGCATGGTTCTCCATGATCTCATACTTACAAGCAAAAAGTTTCGCAGAGTAGGTGCAATTTTATACATTTCCAGACATTTCTTAATCCAGCTATGTGGTAGACTATCAAAAACTTTTTTATAGTCTATCCACGTTATTGACAAGCTTTTGTATCGTTTGTGACAATATTCCAAGATCATCTTATTGATGAGTAACTGATCTTTACAACCATAGGACCCACGTTTAAATCCTTTTTGCTCATTTGGGAATATGCCACTTTTTATTAAAAAACTATAGGTATATTCACTTAATACAGATGTTAGCATTTTGTACATTGATGTTAAGCAGGTTATGGGTCTGTAATTTTTTGGTACATTTGTTTCTTCATTTTTTGGAAGTAGGAATGTTAAACCATTAACTAGCGAAGAGGGAATCATACTAAGATGTTGGAGAACATTGTTGTAAAGTTTTGCTAGTATTCTGGGAAGGCATCACTTTCTGGAGACTTCCATTTACTTGACTTCCTTATTATTATTATTATCATTATTATTATTATGTTATTATTATTATTATTATTATTATTATTATTATTATTATTATAATCACCATCATCATCATCATCATCATCATCATCATCATTATAATTATTATTATTATCATCATCATCATTATTATCATTATTATTATTATTATTATCATTATTATTATTATTATTATTATTATTATTATTATTATTATTATTATTATTATTATTATTATTATTATTAATGCTTTACCGCACATAGTGTTCGGTCTCTTTCCTCTGTTTCATTCTGTGAGAGCGGCCATACCCTCTGTTCAGAGGTCTCCGCGGGTATCTTTCCGTAAAATATAAGCTATGATATTTGGATATTAAAAATCGTGGATGACATTCAACACCCAGGTACCAATCTCGAAATCCTAACTCCCCCCCCCAGAAGAGGGATTTCGTTAAAGATATTATTAGCGGAGGTATTTGAGGGCAACATTTCAATATAGGTAAGCACACGGCTAACAGCAGTTGTTGAAATTATAGATCTTGTGAATGGTGTATAAATATATAGGCCTCGTATTGATGGCCAGTGAAGGATGAGCGCTACTACGTCAACCAAACTTCGTATTTAATATAGAGAAACCAATCGTAGAAAAGAGAAGAGGATCATTCAGTCAATTTCTGTGGATTGCTGTTTAGTGGAATCAGGCCTCTTATTGATACCTATCTCATTTTCCAGGAGGATTCACTGGTTTAAGTCATATAAATAATGAAAATGACTACATAAATAAATATGGAAGAGGGCAATCTTTCGTCTCTAGTAGACCTTTCCGTCGATTTCCGTAAAAACTTCTTTTTTTAACATATGGGCTTGCGGGAACTTTTGAAGTAATGAGAGCGAAAGAGACTAAGAGAAAGCGATTTTATGACGAGGGAAATTCTTTTGAAGTTACCGTGCATGGGAAGCATTGATGTACATGTGTGTGTGTGTTTGATGGGGTGTGGGAGACAGACAGTATGTTGTGTAAGTGAAGTGCTTCTGTTAGTGTGTGTGAAGAGACAGAGTAATGTGTGAAAGAGAGAGATAACTGAAATTTTTTACTCGGTGTATGTGTATATGTATGTATATTACTTCAAAAGTTCCCGCAAGCCCATATGTAAAAAAAAATATATTTTTTACGGAAATCGACGGAAAGGTCTACTAGAGACGAAAGATCGCCATGGAAGAGTGGTGGATAACGGATATATTCTCGAGACAGTAGCATACATCATCAACCAATAACATGACTCAACTGGAGATACTACTGCTGTTGTTGAAAAACAAACCACTTAGAAATTACAATTGGACACTGTGTTCAGTAAGCTTATCGGATACAGATGCAATTTTAGAGAATAGGCTTATATGAAGAAACAGAATAGGCGAATCCGTGTTATGTGTTTGAAAAGTATATAAATATTCCAAAAAATACGATTGAAATGTTACTTGGAGCCGGCATTATAGAGGTAAGTGAATTTTTGTTACGCTCTTTTCAAATTTAACATTTATAAGCACACACGAGCGCGCATGTATGTCTTATTTATCTCTGACTCACCCCTCTCCCTATCTTTCCTTTACCTGTTTCCTCTCATAAGCTCGTCCTCCTAGCGCTCACAATGGGTTTTTTCCTATCGTCTTAGCAAAACAGCCCTCATTGTTTGTTTTTACTGTTTTGTTCTCTCTGTCCTGTTCTTGTTACCACTTTCACCCTCCGCAAAAAATCCCAAATTTTATTTAATTTGCTTTGCGGGAAGGACTGTTTCAACGAAGTCGGGTATTGTCCTTACTCTCGAAAACGCGGAGCGGATGAAACAGGGACAACTGATGGAGGGGAATATTCTTTATGTTGCATGTATCGTTTCTCTGTTGTTTTTTCGTTGTTCGAAAAACAAAGTTCGTTTTCTGTGTTTTTGTTATTGTTTTCGTTTTTCATTGTGTTCAACGTTTTTTATGTCCTGTAACAAAATATGAATGTATATATACATATATATGTAGGTATGTACATATATGTATGTATATATGCATATATTTATATATTATTTATATTATTATATGATCGAACGCCACGCATCATTTTCCAAGTAAATTTTATCTATCTATCTATCTATCTATCTATCTATCTATCTATCTATCTATCTATCTATCTATCTATCTATCTATCTATCTATCTATCTATCTATCTATCTATCTATCTATCTATCTATCTATCTGTCTGTCTGTCTGTCTCTCTCTCTCTCTCTCTCTATATATATATATATATATATATATATATATATATATAATCCGATGCGGAGTAAATAATTGTCGAGAAAAAATAATTCACAAAAAATAGTCTGTGAAGATACCATTGACTATTTTATTATCTAGTGTAACTATTTAAAAATGAAAATAACAGAATCAAGAAAATAGGCAATTGCAGGTCCACAAAAAAAAATAACATTAAGTAGCTGAAGTTTTAAAATTTATCAGAGGACATACGAAGTATGTTTACCCGCTGGAAATAACAGTTGAATCTCCTATTTAAATCGCCAAAATACACTGATAATGACTACAGAAATCAACCGTCCGAAGGCAAACGGACAAAGACGATCTCCTAACTTACATTTAAATATTTGGACTCACATGGACGGGTTTCTACACTGGCAAAAATAGCCTCAGCTTCTTCAGCTCGTGTTACTATGATAGAGACTTCCAACCCGTCGGGTTGAAGTCTGCGCTTTGACAGATTCGTTTTGTGCCGAGATCAAGTTGGGAGGTTGATTGTCTTCGCCCGTTTGCCTTCGGACGGATGATTTTGGTAGTTATTGTCAGTGTAATTTTGGCGATTTAAATAAGAGTTTTGACTGTTATTTCCACCCGGTAGATATACTTAGTATGTACTTTGATTCATTTTCATATACATACATACATACACACATACATACACACATTCATACATATATACATACATACACACATACATATATACACACATACATACACACATACATACATACATACGTACGTACATACGTACATACATACATATATACACACATACATACACATATACATACATAAATAAATACATACATATATATACATACATAAATACACACACACACACACATATATATGTATGTATGTATGCATGTATATATGTATGATTATTTATATATGTGTGTGTGTGTATATATAGAGGCGCAATGGCCCATTGGTTACGGCAGCGGACTCGCGGTCGGAAGATCGTAGTTTCGATTCCCAGACCGGGCGTTGTGTGTGTTTATTGAGTGAAAATACCTAAAAGCTCCACGAGGCTCCGGCAGGGGGTGGTGGTGGCGACCCCTGTTGTACTCTTTTGCTCCAACTTTCTCTCACTCTTCGTGTTTCTTGAGTAACGCTGCGATGGACTGGCGTCCCGTCGCGCTGGGGAGAACACATAAGCCACAGAAACCGGGAAACCGGGCCCATGATCCTGGGTAGGCTTGAAAAGGTGCATATATATATATATATATATATATATATATATATATATATATATATATATATATATATATATGTATATGTATAATGATATACACGAAAGCACACGAACGCATACATAGATATACTTTCGGTGTGAATGTTTTTATTATTGCGGCACCGTGACTTAAAAATGTGAGTCACGTTTTCGACCCTCTTCCC
The DNA here is from genome assembly GCF_006345805.1 of Octopus sinensis. Taxonomy (NCBI): domain Eukaryota; kingdom Metazoa; phylum Mollusca; class Cephalopoda; order Octopoda; family Octopodidae; genus Octopus; species Octopus sinensis. The sequence goes on from NC_043023.1 coordinate 9,457,553, forward strand.
ACACATTCTGCAGAGGTCCTCTGCACTCGTCTGGTATATTTTCTTTTTCCCTGAGTCGGTATTCAATGCCTGGCAGCGATGATGAGGATTCCAGGATTCTCTCTTAGGTCCCCCCTTGTTGAGCCATCTCCATGATGCTTCGTGGTCTTTTAATTATTATCACCATAATCATCATCATCCTCATCATCGTCATCGTCGTCATCATCATCATCATCATCATCATCTTAATTATCATCATCATCATCCTCATCATCGTATCGTCGTCATCATCATCATCATCATCTTAATTATCATCATCATCATCATCGTCATCGTCGTCATCATCATCATCATCATCTTAATTATCATCATCATCATCCTCATCATCGTATCGTCGTCATCATCATCATCATCATCTTAATTATCATCATCATCATCATCGTATCGTCGTCATCATCATCATCATCATCTTAATTATCATCGTCATCATCATCGTCATCGTCGTCATCATCATCATCATCATCATCATCTTAATTATCATCATCATCATCATCGTCATCATCATCATCATCATCTTAATCATCATCATCATCATCCTCATCATCGTCATCGTCGTCATCATCATCATCATCATCTTAATTATCATCATCATCATCGTCGTCGTCGTCGTCGTCTTCGTCATTCTTTTTTAGGCCCCCCCCCCTTGTTGAGCCACCTCCATGATGCTTCGTGGTCTTTTAATTTGTGGGTTTCAAGGTGGAATTCACTATATAATTCCATGACGAGTAGGGTTTCTTCTCCTTTGTTGGCTGTTCTTGTTCGGAACTCACGTCCACTCTCGAGTCCATTTTTGCTAAATCCTTCTACATTAGCAGCATATTATAGCAGGTCATATTTGCTATTTACCAAAATATTCTGCCACCACCACTGCCACCGCCGCCACGACGACGACGACGACGACCACCACCGCCGCCGCCGTCGCCCCCGTCACCACTACCACCAGTGATATTTCACGTCACCCTTGGTAAACTAAACATCCAACGGAAGAATGCAGGACGTGAACGGATTCTGCAAGAATGTCTTTAATGATTGCAGATATGTTTACATTCATGTGCGTTAACTACAGCATTAGATCACACTAGAGCGGTTTAGCTCTTCTTTCTAGCAATGTAGATGTTACTGTACACCCTAGTCGCAGTTAAAGATATTCGATAGTTTATTATGTTTTTTAAAGCCAAATTATATCTTCAAAGATAAATACATATTTCTATCTATTTTCTTACCTTAAAAATTAAATAATTAACATAATAAATGTGTTATTGGAAATGTTTTAAGTTTCTAATTTAGTTAATGGAGTATTTTTCTATTATTAACTCCATTTGCCTATTTATTTAACTATTATCATGTACCTGAAGATTGACTATAATTTTAAATCGAATTTATTTCAATTGAATTAAACTTAATTGTAATTCGAATTTAATTGTAGCCATGAAACGCACGTAGTTTTTTATTTATTAAATATATATGATGATTGATTATTTTAATACTTTTTGAGATCTAGTTATAAGTTGTATGTTTTATAAAAATATATATTATTTATTATTTATGTCTATCACTGTTTGGGTTGTATAATAGTGGTTTATCTCTAATTTATATTTTATATATATATATATGTATATATATATATATATATATATATATATATATATATATAATATATATATATATACACACATTTGCTACTTCTGATTCGTCTGTCTTCTGTTCATCGCCACTCTATTTCTATCTTAATCTTTACCATTTTCATTTATCATTTGATCTTTCGATTCTAGTTCTTTTTCTTTCCTGCCTCCAGTTCATTGGACATAATATTTAATATCTTACCTGTACTATTTCTGATAAATTTTCTTTTATCTTACAGAGACCTATTCTACAATAAAATCTCTACTATTAGACAGGGAACGTTCGAAAATCTGTACAGTTTGCGCACTCTGTAAGTTCGATCAGTGTTACTGATACTATTCCTTGTCTGCATGTTTTTACATAACTAAAAATTTACCATACTTTGCTTCCGTCACTTTGCTCTTCTCTATCTCACACACGAACATTCACAAACGCACTCAGACTTATATATTAATAGATTTATATATAAGTATATATATATATATATATATATATATGTTATATTTATATTGTATAGAGAGCATTATTACACATAAATGCCTCACACTAAGAGGGACAAAGTCATTACTACCAAAATTACACTAATCATACCTAATGCAGTTCTTCAAAGCAAGACATTTAAAAAATGAATTTAGTTCTGTATCACCGTGATTTCACATTTAACTTACGTCTATGATCATCAGCAGAACTGATTCTGAAACATCATAAATAAACCACCAACCTTACCTCAAGCACATGGAATGTTTATAAATCATATATTCGGTAAATGGCGGGTAAATCACGGTGATA
>NC_043023.1:9465003-9487503 GCF_006345805.1 Octopus sinensis
GGAGACAACATGGTCAATGGTTTCATTTGTTGTCGGCATACACGACATGTTGGGCTACTGCCGTTCTTTAATATGTTGGCTGGTAGTTTCTTGTGGGTAGGCATTGATCTTGAGCTGCTATGATAAACCCTCTGTTCAGATTTTAAGCCAGAGGCCATTAGCCATTGATGGGTCAGGGCTTTGTCGATATCTGCATTATTCGCTCTCTTTGGGTATTTTCCATAGAGAATTTTTCTTGCCATTTATTATTCAGAATATCTAGGCCGCAGTTTGGCAAGGGTTTTCATGCGCCTAGCTTTCTGTGTTTGTTTCTTGTATGTCTATCTCTAATTCCGAAATTGGTTGTATTCGGAATTCACTTAGATATTCCTTTGCCTGTTTTGTGACTGAGTATGATGATTTGTTTTCATGTTTTCATGTTTTACAAGTTTTAACATCCAGTCCTCAGAATTTTCAGGTAGGTGTCTAGGCCAATTGTAGCAATCTTCATTGTTATTGCCAGTTGCAAAAGACCACGGCCTCCCTCGTTTCTTGGCAGATAGAGTCGTTCTGTATCTGCCTTAGGGTGGTGCATTCTATGCATTGTCAACAGTTTCTTATTTTTCTGTCGAGCTGACTTATTTCAGTAATTGACCAGTTAACAATTTGAAACTGTAAGTCACGACTGGTATGGCTAATGCATTGATCGCTTCGATCCTGTTTCTTGCATTCAGCTCTGTCTTGAGTATTGCTCTCACTCTTCGATAGCATTCTCTCCTGATCCTTTCCTTCATCTCTGAATGCCTTATTCCGTTCCCTTCAATTACCCCTAGGTACTTGTAGCTCTCCGCTGGGTCTAGTTCTTTTATGACATTCTGCCGGTCAAGGTTAACGTTAGATGTTTCTGTCATTTTTCCTTTGATAAAGGTAACCTTTGCACATTTATCGAGGCCGAATTGCATTCTGATGTCGTCACTGAATTGTTTGACTATCGCTAGTAAGCCCTTGAGTTGCTGGTCATTTTTTGCAAAAAGCTTTAAATCATTATTATTATTATTATTATTATATTATTATTATTATTATTATTATTATTATTATTATTATTATTATTATTATTATTCAGTAGTTTTATTTTTATAGCGTGCTTTCACTTCACTACCGAGCGCAGCTCTGTGTGCCTTGGGTATGTGCTGTGATTTGTTGTGATGCTCTGATGGTTATTGTATGGAAAGTGTTCTGCGTAGGATGTGTGCAGTGCCTAGTAGTGCAATTTTCTGTATGTTATATGTGTTTGTAAGTCCTGGTGTTTTGTTATGTATTTGTCTGAATATTTTTTATCATGCCTAATGCACCTACTATGATAGGAATTGTTTCCGTTTTCAGATTCCACATTCTAGTTACCTCTATTTCCAGGTCTTTGTATTTTGAGAGTTTCTCCATCTTTTAGAGACACGTTGTCATCTGCCGGTATTGATACATCAATTAGAAAGCATTTTTTTTTCTTCATGATCTCTGACAACTATATCTGGTTGTTGGCCTTAATTTCTCTATCTGTGTGTATCGGCATATCCCAGAGTATGGTTGCTTTCTCGTTTTCTGTGACCTTTTCTGGTGTGTGCCTATACCATCTTTTTTCTGTTGTTATTCCATAATGTTGGCATAGCTTCCAGTGTATGTAGGTTCCAACTTTGTCATGTCTGTGAATATATTCCTTCTTAGCCAAGACTGGGCAGCTAGAGATAATATGATTTATTGTTTCTTGTCCATCTCCACATATTTTGCAGTTACTTGTAGTTACTGGTCATATTATTATTATTATTATTATTATTATTATTATTATTATTATTATTATTATTATTATTATTATTATTAATATTATTACTATTATTATTATTATTATTATTATTATTATTATTATTATTATTATTATTATTATTATTATTATATTATTATCATTATCGCTATTATTATTATTATCATTATCGCTATTATTATTCTTGGTTAAGGCGGCGCGCTGGTACAACTGCTAGAAGGCAGGCGAAGTGCTTAGCGGAAATTCGCCGTCGCTATGTTCCGAGTTCAAATTCCGCCGAGGTGGCCCTTCACCTTTTAAGGTCGATAAATTAAGCACCAGTGAACCACTGGGGGCGAAGTGATTTACTAATCCCCTCCCAGATAATTTTATGTTTTCTGCTTCTATTAGAATTATTATTATTCGTTATACCAACCATGTATTAAATATATAAAGATTGACGCCTATATATTGTATACGTTCATCTTCAGCACTTTGTTTTGTCTATCACATCTTGGTGATCATTGCTCTTGTTATTACTTGGCTTGTATTTTATTCACCATTACATGCGTTTACAGTGTCAGAGTTGACTAAAGAGAAATTTAGAAATTATTTAACAGGGGAAAACAGATTTAGTGAACTTTATGTGTTTTGAATTAATTTTGTTTCTTCCTTTCAGAAATTTGGGCCACAACCGAATACAAAAATATGAGGATGGCGCATTCTTATTCCTGCCCAACATACGTCGTGTGTATGTACAAGTTTTGTTTTTATTTCTTTGGAAAGTAGAACGTTATATAACACTAATACTATAAAGGGAGATCATCAAATTCACAACTATTCACAACTATAGGCGCAGGAGTGGCTGTGTGGTAAGTAGCTTGCTTACCAACCACATGGTTCCGGGTTCAGTCCCACTGCGTGGCACTTTGGGCAAGTGTCTTCTACTATAGCCTCAGGCTGACCAAAGCCTAGTGAGTGGATTTGGTAGACGGAAACTGAAAGAAGCCTGTCGTGTATATGTATATATATGTGTGTTTGTGTGTCTGTGTTTGTCCTCCCAACATCGCTTGACAACCGATGCTGGTGTGTTTATGTCCCCGTAACTTAGCGGTTCGGCAGAAGAGACCGATAGAATAAGTACTAGGCTTACAAAGAACAAGTCGATTTGCTCGACTAAAGGTGGTGCTCCAGCATGGCCGCAGTCAAATGACTGAAACAAGTAAAAGAGTAAAAGAGTATTTTATGCAGTTGACAATGAACCACGTTGAGTTGGTTTAAAATTTAATATATGAAAATAATTATATCCAAGCATTCTGTCGGGGTCGATAAAATAAATACCAGTTGAAGATGTAATCTACCAGTCTCCTCCCGAAAAATCTCAGGTCTTGTGTCTTTAGTAGAAAGATTTATTGTTACTGAAAGAAAATGTTATTTAAATTGACATCGAAAAAATATAATGGTATTAATTTCCTACCTTGTTATTCGTGGGTATTTGCTATACAGCTCTGCGGCAGAATCTAAAAGAAGTAAAACTCTATAATTTTAAAAACTTTCTGCTGTGGTTCGTGCACAGTTCTAAGAACAATTCTTATGTAGAATAAAAGAACTTTCTTTAGCACTAACTGACTGAGAGTTTCTCATAGGCGGTGGTTCAAAATCACGACCATAAAATTTCCGACACCAAAACATCCCTAACCTGCGATATAAATAAGTCACTTCCAGTGGCTATGAAATTTCTCCTTACTTCAAAGGATTTTATTATTCAAGATATAAGTTATGAGTGTAGCAATGTAGTAACTTTACAGTTTCCACAAGTAACCATTTCACTTTTTGTTATTAACACCTAGGAAAGAAAGAACATGAACGTCGTAAGTTATATACACTTGCTTAAATTACATAGTCCTTGTTTCATGTGGAATCCAGCTGACGTCTTCTTCTTCTTCTTTCAATCAGGACTCACGCCATTAGCTACAAAGAATAGTCTCTAATTCGAGTCTACTCTAAGCTACTAAGAATGCGTGTGGCAACTTGAAGATCCACCCACCACATGCGATAGACTGGCGGTTGCACGGGCGCGAAAGCTACGTTGTTATCCTCATTCCGTAAACGGTGGCTTTTAACGGGTGGAGAACTGAACCATCCTGGGGTACAGAGGATTCTCAATCTAGACTAGGGTCTGAACGTTTACCACACTATAATGGGTTACACCATGGTTCCTCTGCTTTGTGGCAGAAGTAGGAAGAAAGAGTGAGAGAAAGTTGTTGTGAAACAGTACAGCGGGGTTCACCCCCTCCGCCGGAGCCTCGTGGAGCTTTAGGTGTTTTTGCTGAATAAACACTCACAATATGGCTTACGGCCATATCACATTGAAAGGACCGGTTCTCGTCCGATCACCGAAGTTAAGCAACATCGAGCCTAGTTAGTACTTAGATGGGTGACCGCTTGGGAAACCTAGGTGCTGTAAGCATTCCTCATTTTAAATGGCCGTGCCCCAGCATGACCACAGCTCATGAGCTGAAGATAGATAAAATAAATTGAAAAAAAATAAAATGCCCGGTATGGGAATCGAAACCGCGTTCTTGCGACCGCGAATCCGCTGCCCTAACCACTGGCCATTGCGCCTCCTCCAGCTGGCGCTTCTCTGCTGACTGAAGCGGCAGCTCATGAGCTGAAGATAGATAAGATAGATAAAATAAATTGAAAAAAAAATAAAATGCCCGGTATGGGAATCGAAACCGCGTTTTCTTGGACCGCGAATCCGCTGCCCTACCACCACTGGCCATGCGGCTATTGGCCTCCACTTGGCTGGCGCTCTCTTCTGATCGAAGGCGCGTTCTTTTAAAGTTCTCCTTATAATTACAGAGACCTCAGTGGCAATAACGACATAATGTGTGGTGTCACCTACCAGCAGTAGTAAATTATAACGAGAAATACATACAATACTTTTGGATGTCAAAGGCGAGTGTTTTACAGATTCTGGCGAAGAAACATCTATACTGAAATATTCACAATGTATAAGTATAGTAAAATCTTCCTTGCTTTTATTGTTCTTTACGTTTACCAATAAATAGAAACCCAGGTCATCTCTGCTGCCCAAATTATAATTCTTATGAAAGAGATCAATATATATATATATATATAAGTCGTTGAATGAATTATCCTAGTATGGATAATTCGGTTAAACCGATACCCGGGTAGCAAATTCCGTCAGTAAACACAGGTTGAAGCTACATGCTAAGGGCAGAGATCACGTGCTTTCGTGTGGAAATTGTGTGTGTTTTTTTTAATACAAAATAAATGAAAGAATAGAGTTGAACGACGATTTCACAAAATTCCTTTATTCTCGACATATGTTTCGAAGACTGCATATTCCTAATTTCGAAGGAATAAGGGGTGCATTATGCCGCCTTCACATCAGGAAAGACAAGGAACTTACGTCAGCATCATGATGAACAAACACTTTCAGATGACTGCCCACACGGAGTCCATAGTGATAAGTTTTTGTTCATATATATATATATATATATATATATATACGTTTAAATATTTGTTGTGCAAGATTTTTTATGTGAAGCCGTGTTAGTAAGGAGAGACACAAATAAGTAAGAAGACAACAAAGGACCACTGATGCGGTCACAGGAGTGTGACGAAAGAACTCTGGCCAAAATAAGATTAAGATTAATGTAAAAAATAAATAACACTGAAGCAAAGTAACACCAAATATATAGTGCGTGTGTTTTTATTGGCTAAACTGGCAAAATGACCATTCCTAAATACAACAATATATATATATATATATTAAATTAGAGATAAAACCACTATTAGGCAAATCAAACAGTGAAAAACATAAACCAAAACATAGAAATAAAATTAATTAATATAATATACAAAATATATAAAATATAAAATTCAAAATTTAAATTATTTAAAGTTAAAGTTAAAAATTTTTTAAATTATTAATTTATACTTATAAATTTATATATATATATATATATTTTATTATTTTTATTTATATTATTATTATTATTTTATTTTAATTTATTTTTTAAAATATATATAACTATCAAAAAGTATTAAAAAGTTTAATATAAGATAAAAAGTATATACATAAAGAATTAAACGCATTGCCTTCGAAACCCTTCACAAGTCCCACGACGCACATACACATGAACTCGCGCGCATACACACACTCACGCGCACACACACATAAAAACCCACGCAGACACTCACATGTTCTATGTAAGGCATTCACAGAATCAACAATACCACACAAACACACATCCGTGCAGATGCCCACCAGAGTGAACCTATGTATGAACATGCGCACACACACTTACACATATACACTCATACACTTGCTTTTTCAATCCCTCTATCTATCTATCTATCTATCTATCTATCTATCTATCTATCTATCTATCTATCTATCTATCTATCTATCTATCTATTTATTTATCTATCTATCTATCTATCTATCTATCTATCTATCTATCTATCTATCTATCTATCTATATCTATCTATATCTATCTATCTATATCTATCTATCTATATCTATCTATCTATATCTATCTATCTATCTATCTATCTATCTATCTATCTATCTATCTATCTATCTATCTATCTATCTATCTATCTATCTATCTATCTATCTATCTTTCTATCTATCTATTTTTCTCTCTCTTGTACAAATCCATTGCCATCCATACAACTACATATATATATAAGCAAAAATCTAGCAAGCAAATAGACAGATCTGAAACTGACCAGGAGTCTGATTGAGAGATTAATCGAATGTTCAATCATGCAATTGATTTGTTAATTAATTAAATAACAAACCAACTGACGAATAATAAAGAGGCAAATTAAAATCAGTGCGTATGTTTATTATTGACATAATGACATTTCTGAGATGCAGTAAGTCCCCAGCATTCGAACAAGTAACTTTTACGCTTTGTTTTGTTGAATTTGTAACAAAACTGAAGCGTTTCCAAATGAAAACAAAAACATGTTTATAGTTTTAATTGATAATTTCTTTTATATATTTAGTATAAAGAGAATACCAAACGAGTCCCCTATGGATACCGTATTTATTACAACGAGTGGCTTGTAAACGTATCTAACGAGCGAAAGCGAGTTAGATACATTTACAAGCCACGAGTTGTAATAAATACGGTATCCATAGGGAATGAGTTTGGTATTTTATTTATTACACACGAATAAACGACCATATTTTATTAACCCAATAACTAAATTCTTCACGTTTAGTTGTAACTTATGAATGACAAAAGTAGTGCCGTCACCGTGACCTCGGGTCATCACCTTGGATTGACCAATCAGAAGCAGCGCTGTCACCGTGACCTCGGGTCTTCACCATGGATTGACCAATCAGAAGCAGCGCTCGCAGTATCTGACATATGTTAGATACCAAAAATATCTGAAAGTTGTTCTCACTCACATGTGTGTAATAAATGTTGGTTCCAACATTAATATGTATGAGTCACTAAGTAAATGTTTCCTGTTTGTGCTGTACATTACACTATTTGGTTCCGAAATACGGATATCATTTTCTTTTCTGTAGATTACACGTTATTTCAAAAGAACTTGCAGTGTGAAGGATTTTCAGGGAGGAGGTGCAAGGATTGTGAAATGACAAGCTGTCCAGGAGTAGAGGTAAACTAAAATGTTACTTTCTCCTTTTCTGTTGATATATATCCGCAGCCGTCAGTATGGCCAGGTAGTTTGTACCATGATTTCACTAATTGTACTCACAAATAGACACACCTTCTCGGTCTTGCCATCATAGCGTATGTTATATGTGTGTGTGTATAGTAGCAGAGATACCCGGCGTTGCTTGGTATTAAAATGACATAGCATTGTTATTTTACTGCAGGATTTATTCTGTGTATGCCTATTACTTATCTTATCAGTTTGTTTCACCAAAGGGCTAAGTTACGGAGACGTAAACACAGCATTATTAGTTGCAAAGGTATGGCGGGGGTACAAACACACATACATATATATATATATATAAATAGTAAATGATATATAATATATACACATGCATATATGGGTACAGGATGTCACCAACGGTTCAAACTACATAAAATACGTAAACAACGAGAAGCAATGGAATACAGGACAAGTAAACACAGATGGGAATCGAACGCGGTCTTTGGATCGCGAGTCCGCTGCCCTAACCACTGGGCCATCGCGCCTCCACGTTATTTAGATGGTTGTAAAATATTTAAATGTTCAATGGTGCAATTCACAATAGCTGTTTACCATAGAACAATTTATCACATTCATCTGTCGTTGTAACACTATAAAATTAAAAAGAGATTTTCATAAACCTTCAGTGCTTTGGTGACTTCAAATCTTTATATATAAAAGTGAAGTTGTGTGTCTGTCTACTCCGATTTAGATTCCTAACTACTCCCACATTTTGTGGTGCAGTTTAACCAAAACCGGGTATCTTATAGTCGTGATTCATATCGAGCCCTTCTGGGTATTAGCACGCGTCTACGATGAGTCTACGATTTTAAAAATAATTTACCATCATTTCTTTCCATTTTAATGCATTTTTTCGCTATTATATAAGGGAAGTAACTCTCTAAAAATGTCTACGATGAGTCTACGATTTTAAAAATAATTTACCATCATTTCTTTCCATTTTAATGCATTTTTTCGCTATTATATAAGGGAAGTAACTCTCTAAAAATGTCTACGATGAATCAACGATTTAAAAAAAATTTACCATCATATTTTTCCCATTTTTAATGCATTTTTTTGCTATTTTTTGGCTATAACTCTCTAAAAATGCTTTATAGTTATTTCCCTTACAAACCGAGCAACGCCGGGCGATACTGCTAGTTTTCATATAGGCCTTGAGGATAACTAATCAATATCAAGCATTAGACATGCGAACCGTTTTGTATCGTGGTTCACCTTGTCATTGAAAGAATAACTTCGTTCAGATTAACTGTGGTTTATGAAGGCTGGTGTATAACGGATCATTGGTTGTCAACGTCTCGCACCATTAAGTGTATGTCTTACTCAACTATAGAGAATTCGACTTAATGCTACGAACAATGGCCCAGTGGTTAGGGCAGCGGACTCGCGGTCATAGGATCGCGGTTTCGATTTCCAGACCGGGCGTTGTGAGTGTTTATTGAGCGAAAACACCTAAAGCTCAACGAGGCTCCGGCAGGGGATGGTGGTGATCCCTGCTGTACTCTTTCACCACAACTTTCTCTCATTCATACTTCCTGTTTCTGTTGTACCTGTATTTCAAAGGGCCGGCCTTGTCACTCTCCGTGTCACGCTGAATATCCCCGAGAACTACGTTAAGGGTACACGTGTCTGTGGAGTGCTCAGCCACTTACACGTTAATTTCACGAGCAGGCTGTTCCGTTGATTCGGATCAACCGGAACCCTCGTCGTCGTAACTGACGGAGTGCTTCCAGACATTTTATTTGTCAGTTTAGCCAAGATTAATTACATGTGTTTTAATTGCTAAGTAATTTGATTAAATAAACAGAATTTAATTTTTCCAGGAAGTCACCAACCCACAATGTGTTTATTGGGATGAATAAATACGTCCCACGATGAGCCTGGGAAGAAAGTAGTTTGTTCCTGTAACCATCTTACAAGTTTTGCTGTACTAATGGTTGGTAACATTATGACATGTTGTTAATTGCTTATAAATTGGCAATTGTGTCTATACATAAATAAGTTCAATAGCTTTTAAACTTCATGTTGGTGGATATTTCAGTAAATATGTGAGATTGATATTTTGCAATAAGTCACTGTTGTTATTACTGCTATTGCGGCGAGCTGGCAGAAACGTTAGCACGCCGGGCGAAATGCTTAGTGGTATTTCGTCTGCCGTTACGTTTTGAGTTCAAATTCCGCCGAGGTCGACTTTGCCTTTCCTCCTTTCGGGGTCGGTAAATTAAGTACCAGTTACGCACTGGGGTCGATGAAATCGACTTAATCCGTTTGTCTGTCCTTGTTTGTCCCATTTGTGTTTAGCCCCTTGTGGGTAATAAAGAAATAGGTATTTTGCCTGCGTTACGTTTTGAGTTCAAATTCCGCCGAGGTCGACATTGCCTTTCATCCTTTCGGGGTCGATAAATTAAGTAGCAGTTACGCACTGGGGTCGATGAAATCGACTTAATCCGTTTGTCTGTCATTGTTTGTCCCCTTTGTGTTTAACCCCTTATGGGTAGTAAAGAAATATATTGTTATTGTCTATTAGTCTAAACTCAGGATGTTGTCTACTAGATGTCCTCAGCTAAGGGCCTCAATTAAAAGCATCAGAATTCCTCCAACAATGGGGCAGAAAGGAACAGTCATCTTCCTTGTATTTAAATCTATTGTGTTGAAACTATCTGAATGGTATTTTTATCGATACATACTTAGTTAATATACAATAGATATCCATAGCACAATAAACATGTTAGGTGTTAAAACAATGGTCGCTTCATGTTTCTCTTACAATACTACTCCTCTTATTTAACTGACAATTTGTGTCAATAATCCACATGTATCCAATATTTATCAGCTGTTACGACACTTCCATTACCCGTGGAGATAAAACGTACCCCTTTTTATTATACGTATTTTAGCCTAAACAAAGAGTTGAACTCACCCAGTGCGCTAGTTCACTCCATACTGGTTCTACTATCATCTGACATCACAATGACAGAGATTAAATAGTCAAGTCATGGATGTTGTTTCTAAAATTATCATTACTGAATCAAATCAATTGTCTTTATAACTATTTACGTCCCTATTCTTGTATTACCAAAATAATTCCAATTTCACATTTTTGGTATCTCTAGTTAATCATTTATCGTATATTTCACGTCAAACGTCTGTCCTCAGTTAACAGATAGTTTAAGTGAAGTAGCTTGAATTAGTTGTACTGTAACATATACTAAGATATACCTTCAGTGAATTTGAACTCAAGATTTAAACACCGGTGTTATATTCTACTTGGACACAGTGGCTGTGTGGTAAGTAGCCTGCTTACCAACCACATGGTTCCGGGTTCAGTCCCACTGCGTGGCACCTTGGGCAAGTGTCTTCTACTATAGCCTCGGGCCGACCAATGCCTTCCGAGTGGATTTGGTAGACGAAAACTGAAAGAAGCCTGTCGTATATATGTATATATACATATATATATGTGTGTGTGCATGTATGTTTGTGTGTCTGTGTTTGTCCCCCTAGCATTGCTTGACAACCGATGCTGGTGTGTTTATGTCCCCGTCACTTAGCGGTTCGGCAAAAGAGACCGATAGAATAAGTACTGGGCTTACAAAGAATAAGTCCCGGGGTCGAGTTGCTCGACTAAAGGCGGTGCTCCAGCATGACCGCAGTCAACTGACTGAAACAAGTAAAAGAGTAAAGACGTTGCTTACATACATTATAAAGATAGTGGTGCTCCATATTGTAATTAAGTATCATGTAACATGTAATAGAAGATGCCCCCCCCACGTAAATGAACACTCATAATTTATATAAATATTAATCAATATTTTTGAAACGAAGAAGAAAAGAAGGGGAGTAGCTAATACGCTGTTGTCTGTTTTCTGTTGCAGAACGTCGACCAACGGAGTGAAAGAATTGAAGGAAATGCAAAGAATAGTCAATACCTCTCTATCATTTCTAACATTGGCTGCATAATATCATTTGTCTGTCTCATTCTGACATTAATAATTCATGCTTATTTCAAGTAAGCATTTCAATTTCTATTTTCTTTTATAAACGATTCAAATGCACTGAGACTGTGTCCATCGTACACTGGTAAGCATGACGTGGTTGAAGTCTGCAGGAAAATCATGGATGTGAAGAGAAATCCAGAATGTTGTCACTTGGGTGAAGGATTATTGACTGGACAGTTAGTTTAGTGCAAGTTTTTGTAAGCAAGTCACAGTAAGGATATGAGAAAAAGGGAGTGAGCGGTTTCTGTGTCACTTCTCTCCGTCAGCACATGCAAATGGTTGCAGGCAGTTTTCTAGCTAGATTCCTTTGAAACTTCTCGAGTGGTTTTACGTGGATCTTTTTCAATGACGGTCTTCAATTGACCATCATCGATAACAGATGGGTGACCACTACGCTCACGATCCTCAAGATTCAGGTCTCCACTACCAAATCGTTTAAGCAATTTTCGAGTTGATCACTCACTGGTCATTTCCTCACCAAACTTTCATTGATATCGCGAGCATTTTCGGCCGCTTTACGTCCTTTTTTTGAAGTTTAATAGCAAAATTGCTCGAATATCGGTCTTGCACTGTTCCATTTCAGAAGGGTGAAAACAATATTAATGCTAATTTATTGATGTCTGTATTATCAGGCAATTGCAAAAGAATGTTTAAAGAAATTCAAAACTGCAAAAATCCAGAATAAATTCTTCATCGTGCAATACGTTGGTTACTTTTTATTCAGCCTGATATATATATATGTGTATACATACATATATATATATATATATATATATATATATATATATATATATATATATATATATATATATATATATATATATATATATATATATATATATATATATATATATATATATACACAAGAAAAAAGCAACAAGAATTTTGCTTTTTTCTTGTTTATAATCACCCCACATTATTTTATGGTTAATACCATAAAGATTTCTGCTGCATCTAAGTTAAGTACCGCATTCATGTGAATTCATTGGAACTCACTTGAATCTTAATTGTGTTACTGAAAAAAAAGGATATATATATATATATATATATATATATATATATATACATAATAATAAATATTAGGGAATAAATATATATATATACATATGTATATATATATATATATATAATATAATATATAATATATATATATATATAATTTTTTGTGCTTTGAGCAATTTCTTTATTGATTTATGTTAATAAAAACAGTATTATTATTTCTTTTCTTTCTTTTTGTCATTATTCCAGAAATCTATGGAAGTTAATAGCCTCAAAAATTTTAGTCAACTTGTGCGGTTCTTTAGCTGCCACTTATCTTACCTTTCTTGTTGGGTTCCAAGCATATATTACAGAAAGAACAGCTGTTTGTAAGGTAAGTGGAAGCACATTTAAAACAGTAAATATTACGTCTTGTAAAAGCCCAGGCTATAGCACTAAATATTGCATTTTTATGTTTGCGCTGTTCGTTCTTGCATTCTTTAATTTGACCAATGATAAGTAGTTAGAGTAACTGGCTTAAGATTCTAAATTCGTATGTTCAACTCCTTGATCAAGACTCCTTATTTCAGGTTGCCCCATTACACTCTGCTGGCAAAAATGCCTGCTCCCTGTACTTCAAAAGGACCATCGTTGCCACATTTTCTGTCACACTGAATCTCCCTGTGATATACATTAACGGTGCACGTCTCTGTGGATTGCTCAGCCACTTGCACGTTAATTTCACAATCAGGCTGTTTCGTCAATCGATTCGACTAGAACTCTCATCGTCGAAACCGATGCAGTACCAGTTTTCATTTGACAATGATTAACTGTCAGATGATAACATCAATATTTATGATAAGAAATACCAAGTAATGAGTCATCAATTTTTACTTCGTCTAATTGTAATTTTGTCGACATTTTCGCGCTTCCCCTCGCCTATATATAAAACTAGCAGTATCGCCCGGCGTTGCTCGGGTTTGTAAGGGAAATAACTATACAGCATTTTTAGAGAGTTATAGCCAAAAAATAGCAAGAAATGCATTAAAAATGGAAAAAAATTATGGTAAATTTTTTTTAAATCGTTGACTCATCGTAGACATTTTTAGAGAGTTACTTCCCTTTATTAAAAAAATATGCATTAAAATGGAAAAAAATGATGGTAAATTATTTTTAAAATCGTAGACTCATCGTAACGCGCGCTAATACACAGAAGGGCTCGATATGAATAACGACCATAAGATACCCGGTTTTGGTTAAACTGCATCGCAAAATGTGGGAGTAGTTAGGAATCAAAATCGGAGTAGACAGACACTCACACAACTTCACTTTTATATATAAAGATGTCTAGCTCACCTCACATGATTATGCTAGCTTGCTGTTAGGGTTTTATTCTCTCCTTTTGAAACTTTCTATTTAATCAAGCAATTTTAAGGAAAAGGTGAGTGCGTCGATCCTTATACCTGATTAGTCATTTCATGTATCGATTCCCAGCGGGGATGAGAGACAAGGTTGAATCCTGTCATCCCTAAACAGTAGATAGATTAAAATAATAAGCGAGTATTGAGATCGATAGTATCAACTAACCTCGCTGTTTCTCAAACTTGCTCAACTGTCATAAAATTGTTAGCATGCCGGACAAAATTCTTAGCAGCATTTCATCCGTTTTTAGATTCTGAGCTCAAATTTCACCTTTCACATTTCGAGATCGATAAAATAAGTTACAATGCATTCGACTAATCAATTCCCTCAAAATTTCATGCCTTGTGCCAATAGAGGAAAGCTCTATTATTATTAATATTATTATGAGTTAATCATGAAGGCAGCAAGCTGGCAGAATCGTTAGCAAAACAGGTAAAATTCTTTGCAGCATTCCGTCAAATTGAGTTCAAATTCCGCGGAGGGCGAACTTTCCTTTTATCCTTTCTGGATCGATTAAATAAATACCAGTTGAGTACTGGGGTCGATGTAATCGACTTACCCACCTCCCCGAAATTGTTGGCCTCATGCAAACATTTGAAACCATTAATATGACGTAATGATAATGTGATGAATTGGCTAAAACCTCGAAGGAAATTCCTTTTCTATATTAAAAGACGTGTTTTTGAGATTTCCGTTGAAATTTCAGTGGGGTTTATTCTAATGTTTATCCGTCTGTGATCTATAATGCAAAGCAGTAATCGAGGACTGACATCTATACCTGACCCAGGTAAAATAATATATATTCAAGGCCATACATCAGTGTGAGATATTATTTTATTTTTGTTGTAGGTAGTGGCAGCTCTCTTACACTACTTCCTCCTGACATCGTTCCTGTGGATGATTGTAGAAGCAATTCATATTTATCGAGGCCTGTTTGTATTCAAAACCATTCGGTCATCATTTATCAAGAAGAGTTCAATTTTGGTCTGGAGTATGTATAATGTCTTTTTTCTCATTACGTACCAAATTTCGTCTCACTTCCACAGGCACACACACATTCTCTCTCTCTCTCCCTATCATTAATTTCCTATTTCTTTGTAGCTGTTGGCTAGACAAGACAGCTTTCTATTCTGCTTTCCTGGCTCCCGTGGCCATAATTCTCCTCTTCAACATCACTATGTTTTTTGTCGTTATGTGGCATCTTAACTCAATGCAAAATGACAAGAAATCTGTACACAACACAAAAAAAAACGTGTTTTTGGCATCGTAGGTTTATGTTTCCTACTTGGATTGCCCTGGGTCTTAGCATTTTGCGCTTTTGATGAAGCTGCAGAGGTGTTTCATCACCTCTTTGCCATCTTCAATCTATCTATCTATCTATCTATCTACCTCAGTACTTATATTTTCGAACAAGAGGGTTTAGCGTTCCCACTCAGCACAAAATATTATCTGTGTATCGCGGTTTCTGTGTTACTTCTCTCCGTCAGCACATGCAAATGGTTGCTGGCAGTTTTCTAGCTAGATTCCTTTGAAACTTCTCGAGTGGTTTTACGTGGATCTTTTTCAATGACGGTCTTTAATTGACCATCATCAATAAGAGATGGGTGTCCACTACGCTTGCGATCCTCAAGATTCAGCTCTCCACTACCAAATCGTTTAAATAATTTTCGAGTTGATCACTCACTGGTCATTTCCTCACCAAACTTTTCATTGATATCGCGAGCATTTTCGGCCGCTTTACGTCCTTTTTTTGAAGTTTAATAGCAAAATTGCTCGAATATCGGTCTTGGACTGGTCCATTTCAGATGATTGTAAAACCGGCGAAAACTATATCATATTAATTTTACACATATATTGTCTGAGTTGAAGTGTTATATTTGAGAATTTGTTCATTGGAAAATGTTTACTTATTGGTTTCATTGAACCAAAAGTGGTGAAAGAAAGAATGAACTTCCATGAGATTTGAACCCTACATTATTTCATTAAATTTGTTATGAAGACAGTACATAGATTGGGTAGCTTTGCGGGCTGGACAAGACATTGACGAGATGAATGATAATGATACAAAGATGATAAGGATGAGAGAAGACAGAAATCGCCTGCCGACCCTCTGCTTCTCTATAACATTGATCTTTAACAATACATTACATGAGGCAATGAACCTCTTACAATTCGTCTAAAATGACAACAATAGTAATCATTATAAATATATATACATATTTCGGCGCTAAGCCTATTCTTCTTCGCCCCCGACCAGGCTGTAAACTGCCCATAGGTACTGCTCCGGACCCCGGTCGGGGTCCCAAAACTCGACTCTAAACAAGTCCTTCGTAAAGGAGCCCGATACCCAGTAGGTGTTCAGTTTACTTTTCTCCGTTCAAGAATCATTATTGAAAAGCATCTAGGGCAGTGCTTTATGTCCTTAATTCTCTGTATTATTATCAATCTTATAATATTTAAAAACAATTTTCAGGCTTCGGATTAAATTCCTGCTGCTTAAAAACAACCACAGTCTAGATTGCCGATGTCTCTCAATAAAATCAAGGCTTATAAACCCAAGAGCATTATGTCCCGGATTGTTGTTGTTGTTTACCACTTATTCGGCCCTGATCAGCCAGACCTATAATTGAGGACATTCAATCAGTATATCAAACACTGCAGTGTCCAGTCTATGTTTCATCTTTTAAGATTTTAGGACGGGTTTTAAAGAAATTTAGCTGCTATTTCCAGCACACTGAAGACAGTAGACAGGTTTAGATTTCTGTTAGGAGGGATTAAATACCCGACAGCTTAGATATTGTAGTATTACAGTAGTATAGGAGCAGGAGTGGCTGTGTGGTAAGTAGCTTGTTTACCAACCACATGGTTCCGGGTTCAATCCCACTGCGTGGCACCTTGGGCAAGTGGCTTCTACTATAGCCTCGGGCCGACCAAAGCCTTGTGAGTGGATTTGGTAGACGGAAACTGAAAGAAGCCCGTCGTATATATGTATATATATATATATATATATGCATGTGTGTGTTTGTGTGTCTGTGTTTGTCCCCCTAGCATTGCTTGACAACCAATGCTGGTGTGTTTATGTCCCCGTTACTTAGCGGTTCGGCAAAAGAGACCGATAGAATAAGTACTGGGCTTAGAAAGAATAAGTCCTGGAGTCGATTTGCTTGACTAAAGGCGGTGCTCCAGCATGGCCGCAGTCAAATGACTGAAACAAGTAAAAGAGTAAAAAAAGAGTGTAATGTACGTAAATGCCTATGTGATGTTGGCTGAGTTTATCTAATTGGCTGAAAGTGGAATAAGATATTAAACGATGATGCAGAGCAATGGTAACACGGATTGTTTTTGTTCGGTGAACTCAGATCTGAAGTATTCTTACGTAACGTTCCCTATTTATAAAAGTTAGATGAAATGAAAGGAGAACACATAGACTTAAAGTCATTAAGAAATAATCTTATTTCTCATTCACTCGGCCTTCTCATTTCAATAATTTTGACTTTAGATCAGCCCTACGAATTTATAAACAGAAACATTCTTCACATAACAATCTGCCTTTTTCAGACATGATTTGTCGTAGTTTGTATTATCCAATCTGTCCTTTTTAAAGAGAATACAGTATTATTCCAGGGATATATAGCAGCAGAACCAATGACAATATAGGAGCTCCTCCGTCATGATAATATTTGTGCTTCTTTCGTGACTGGAGCAAAATTCAATTTATACCAGATCTTGGAGAGTGTCCCAACGAAATCAACGTGGAAGAGGAAATATTGATAAGGGCAGAAATTGGGTATTATTTTTGACTCGAGAAACAGCAGACTCAGCCAACAATAAATGCAGATGACCAATTAGATCCTTATTAGAAATGTAGTATGCTAAACAATCATGATCTCAGCTTGAATAAACTGGTAATTTGGAGAGATGTGAAAGTAATTGAAGTGAGATGTAAATATGGGGATACAAAAGTGCATGAAATAAAATATTTACACATTCGTAAGAAACGAAAATTACAAAGAAAGAAATTTCCAGGTTAAGTCATTAGAGCAACCTGAAATTACATTTTCATTGAAATAGTTTCACTCCGATCTCATCTCTGAGATTTACTCATTTTGCATTTTCAACTGCACTCTCAAGTGCAGGAGTGGCGCAGGAGTGGCTGTGTGGTAAGTAGCTTGCTAACCGAGAAGCAAAAGTCGGCGGGCGCTTTCTGTCTTCTCCCATCCTTATCATCTTTCTTTCATTATCATTCACCTCATTAATGTCCTCGTCCAGCCCGCAAAGCTAACTTAATCTGTGTACTGCCTTTATGGCAAATGTTTTGAAATAAAGTAGCTTGCTAACCAACCACATGGTTCCGGGTTCAGTCCCACTGCGTGGCATCTTGGGAAAGTGTCTTCTGCTATAGCCCCGGGCCGACCAAAGCCTTGTGAGTGGATTTGGTAGATGGAAACTGAAAGAAGCCTGTCGTATATATGTATATATATGTGTATATGTGTATGTGTGCGTGTATGTTTGTGTGTCTGTGTTTGTCCCCCTAGCATTGCTTGACAACCGATGCTGGTGTGTTTATGTCCCCGTTACTTAGCGGTTCGGCAAAAGAGACCGATAAAATAAGTACTAGGCTTACAAAGAATAAGTCGCGGGGTCGAGTTCCTAGATTAAAGGCGGTGCTCCAGCATGCCCGCTGTCAAATGACTGAAACAAGTAAAAGAGTAAAAGAGTATATATATGTATGTCTGTGTATGTGATTGTGTGTCTGTGCTTGTCCCCCTAGCATTGCTTGACAACCGATGCTGGTGTGTTTATGTCCCCGTTACATAGCGGTTCGGCAAAAGAGACCGATAAAATAAGTACTGGGCTTAAAAAGAATAAGTCCTGGGGTCGATTTGCTCGACTAAAGGCGGTGCTCCAGCATGGCCGCAGTCAAATGACTGAAACAAGTAAAAGAGTATATATTTGTATGTCTGTATGTCTGTAATGACTGAAACAAGTAAAAGAGTAAAGAGTAAAGAGTAAGTGAACTGCTGCAAGTAATTTATTAGTTGGTGCATTCAGTGAGTGAAGTCAGTGAAAATAAGTTAGTGAGACAGAATTTTTGTTGTCTTCCTTTTAGTTTAGTCTTTTCACCATCGTCCAGAGCATCCAGTAATTTTTACTCTTTTTTTCCACCTGAAACAGTTGATAGAATCGAAATTTTATGTTAGTCATAAGTATTCCTAAAAACCACAGGAGTAAATGCCAAGGAGTGATACGAAATAAAATATTGATTTCTTCTGGACAAAACACAATAAACTACATTGATTCAAATTTCATATCTCTTTTTACTCTTTACTCTTTTACTTGTTTCAGTCATTTGACTGCGGCCATGCTGGAGCACCGCCTTTAATCGATGAACTCGACTCCGGGACTTATTCTTTTGTAAGCCCGGTACTTATTCTATCGGTGTCTTTTGCCGAACCGCTCAGTAACGGGGACATAAACACACCAGCATCGGTTGTCAAGCAATGCTAGGGGGACAAACACACACACATAAACATATACACTCACATACATATATATATATATACATATATACGACAGGCTTCTTTCAGTTTCCATCTACCAAATCCACTCACAAGGCTTTGGTCGGTCCGGGGCTATAGTAGAAGACACTTGCCCAAGGTGCCATGCAGTGGGACTGAACCCGGAACCATGTGGTTGGTAAGCAAGCTACTTCACCACACAGCCACTCCTGCGCCTCATATATTTATAATTATAAATTTTCATTAACATCTACATATGTTTATTCCTTTCTGTAACTATCGTTGTCAGGTCTTCCAGCAGTCATTGTCGTGATTACTCTGGCTATTAGGAACACAAAAAATTACATCAAAATTGAACAAGGGTAAGTATTTATATATTTACTGGCCTAATTTTCTCTGGTCTTCACAGCTAATATTTATGCGTTCAATATTATAGAATAATTTCTAATATTAGCATGGGAAGAAAAACTTAATTTGTTATTAATACAATATGTTCTATATTATATAATAATTAAATTGAAATAAATACTATCTTTGTGGAAGCGTAATGCCCCAATGCTTAGGGCAGCGGACTCGTGGTCGTAGTATCGCGGTTTCGATTCCCAGACCGGGCATTGTGAGTATTTATTGAGCAAAAGCACCTAAAGCTCCACGACGCTCCGGCAGGGGTGAGTAAGCTGCCATCGAGATAAAGCTACGGCATTGATTCTTGGTAGCTATACACTGATAATGTTTATTTTCTTTCCGTGTATCCCACCTTTCAGATCACTAAGACTGTATATGTAGTCAGTCTTACTGACGCATAACTTAAAAAAAATATGGGGGTTAAATAACATACAAAAATAAAACTAAAGATAGTATATGGTGACCCCCTTCGGTCATGAATGACCATGGGATTGCACCTAGAGAGTTACCCTCCGAGGCACAAGTCTGGGCAAAGTTGTTTATGGAGGACCAGCAGTCGCCCATAATACCAGCCTCTCCTCTCCACGCCACCGATGTTATCCAAGGGAAAGGCAAAGGTCATACAGCTTGGCACCAGCGACGTCGCAGCTCATATATTAACGTGCAAGTGGCTGAGCACTCCACAGATACGTGTACCCTTAACGTAGTTCTCAGGGAGATTCAGCGTGACACAGAGTGTGACAAGGCTGGCTCCTTTGAAATACAGATACAACAGAAACAGGAGGAAAGAGCGAGAGAAAGTTGTGGTGAAAGAGAACAGCAGGGTTCACCCTCACTTCCCCCTGCCGGAGCCTCGTGGAACTTTAGGTGTTTTTGCTCAATACATACTCACAATGCCCGGTCTGGGAATCGAAACCGTGATACTACGACCACGAGTCCGCTGCCCTAACCACTGGGGCATTACGCCTCCACAAAGATAGTATTTATTTCAATTTAATTATTATATAATATAGAACATATTGTGTTAATAACAAATTAAGTTTTTCTTCCCATGCTAATATTAGAAATTCTTGAAAAATACCAAAACGCTGGAGATATTACTACAAACAGCTGTGACTGAAATTACTCAAAGCAATCGGGTGCCTTTTCTTTTAACATCGCAGGTATCAATGAGGCTGACAGTTCTAAGTCTTTGAATCACTATATCTACTTTGTATGCATGTATATATTTGTTTTTATACGTGTGTTTGTGAATGTATGTGTTTGTGTGTATGTGTGTGTGTGTGTGTGTGTCTGTGTCCGTGTCGGTGTTTGGTGTAATAGTAGTTTTCGATAGGATGAGCAAAAATACGATCGAATCAATGAGAGAAATATTATTGAATAAATACTCAAAAATTTCATACTCGAAGAGAACAAAATTCAGTCGTGTTCATATAAGGGTTACGGTGTACGATCCCGTAATCATCCAAGCTCATGTAACTCGACTGCTCAATGAGAATATACAATAAAGTTCATGATGAAATGAATTGAGTTCAAGGGGAATAATCCTCGCCTCGGAAGCTACCTTGTGTATCTGATGAAAAACCGTCCGTTTGAGACGCAAAAGTGCAGTGATATATCATTAATGATATGCGTGTGTGTGTTTATGGCAAGGAATGATATGATGAGTCATGTTTTGAAAACACGTGTCAATGCTAAGCTTATAAGCTTTCAGTATTCAAGTATGGTGTCAAAGCCAAGACTGAAGCAGTAGTATTTGAATAGGAGATAGCCTAATGTTTGTCTAAGCCGGTGAGTGAAATGGCTTCCTCCAATTTGAAAACAGAAAAGTCCTGGGGTCGATTTGCTCGACTTAAAAGGCGATGCTCCAGCATGGCCACAGTCAAATGACTGAAACAAGTAAAAAGAGTAAAAAAAAAAAGAGGCTGGGACATCAGTCGCTAAATTATATGAAGCAATTAGATGTGGTATTTCGACCTATGTGATCGAAATGGTACTAGAGCATTTCTTCATTTTGAAACAGAAAATTTTCCTTCTCAGAGATAAGGCCCGTGTGTAAATGTGTGAAGCAATGAAAGTCATTCGATAGGTACGAATGGCAGAGATGCAATGTGACACCAAATACACACCATACAGTGTGATGTGTACAACTTTTAGCGGCACTTCCATCCACTGTTTGGTGCACTCGTAGATTCGGAGGCGGGAGTAAACTCTATTTCCTAACTTGATGGCCTACCGCGGCCCTCGGCGGATGATGCTGGGTGCAGCAAAATTCAATAACAACAGTTGAGATACAGAAACCCTTGAGCGACTGTACGGGGTGTAAATCGCCTTTTGGGGCTGATCTACACAACGAGTTTTGTGTAGATATGTCAGGCATGTTCGCCGATGTCGTCGCGGTTGTCTACTCCAACTGACATCAGAACGGAAGCATTCCCAGTTTTGTAAGCTGTACAATAGCAATCTTAGTAAGGGAAGACGCGAACATGGATGGAGTGTGTAATCGAAAATTTCCAGCACATGATTCTACTTAACACAAAGATTTATCATTAATTTTCTATTTCTTTGTAGCTGTTGGCTAGACAAGACAGCTTTCTACGCTGCTTTCCTGGCTCCCGTGGCCATAATTCTCCTCTTCAACATCACTATGTTTTTTGTCGTTATGTGGCATCTCAA
>NC_043023.1:9495003-9497503 GCF_006345805.1 Octopus sinensis
ACGCCCGGTCTGGGAATCGAAACCGCGATCCTGCGACCGCGAGTCCGCTGCCCTAAGAACTAGGTCATTGCGCCTCCACATATATATATAGGAGTGGCTGTGTGGTAAGTAGCTTGCTAACCAACCACATGGTTCCGGGTTCAGTCCCACTGCGTGGCATCTTGGGCAAGTGTCTTCTGCTATAGCCCCGGGCCGACCATTGCCTTGTGAGTGGATTTGGTTGACGGAAACTGAAAGAAGCCTGTCGTATATATGTATATATATGTATATATGTGTATGTGTGTGTGTTTGTGTGTGTGTGTTTGTCCCCCTAGCATTGCTTGACAACCGATGCTGGTGTGTTTACGTCCCCGTCACTTAGCGGTTCGGCAAAAGAGACCGATAGAATAAGTACTGGGTTTACAAAGAATAAGTCCCGGGGTCGATTTGCTCGACTAGAAGTTGGTGCTCCAGCATGGCCGCAGTCAAATGACTGAAACAAGTAAAAGAGTAAAAGAGTAAAAGAGTAAAAGAGTATATATATATATATATATATATATATATATATATATATATATATATATATATATATATATCCCAGATTCGTAATATCTGTATTTTTTTACGTAGATAGTAAAAAAAAATTCGAAATAAGTTACGAATTAATAAATTGCGATGGGGATAGGAGGAAATAAAAAAATTGAAAACCTGATTTCTGGACAAAATCGTATTAACCCCATTTTATACGATGAAACAATGCATAGTTTCTAATCCTTCTTAAGAATAGAAGGCACTTTTATACAAATTGTACCCTCGCCCTTCAGCATTAAACAAACAATAACTTCCATTATTCCATTAACTATATATCAGCTGTGCCGATTCTGCCCATAAGAATCAAATAATGCAATTTACTTGTAGGGCAGAACACCCGGGCAACGCCAGGATTCATTGGTAGTATGTATGCATGTTGTATATACATATAGGTACATACACACACACACGCACACACATTCACACACGCATATAAATATATATCTGTGTGTGTATGTACGTATACATGTATATATATCTATGAGTATGCATATCATTTTTCAGGTATCTCTTAGCTGCTTAGTGTAGTAATGAATAAATTACAAATTGCTGTCGGAATATACAGATAGAGAGACTGGCAAACAGAAATCTGTCTATTTATCTGTCTGTCTGTATGTCTCAGTCCAAATGTGTGTTTGCTAGGCAGATAAATAGATTTCAAAAATGGTGTAAATGAACAAGAGTAGATTAGATATTTAGTAAAAATTTGTGCAGAAGAAAATAAAAATAAAATGAAATACTTGATGCGGTGAATAAATAGATAAAATTCTAAGAAAACTTATAAAGAGTAGCTTTATTGTCTGACAGGCTTCACAGTCAGTGTAAGAGAGATGAATTGCTAAATATTAAGTAAATGATAACAACCCATTCTACGGAGTAGTGTGAAGTTGTAATCTCTGAGAGCTCTAGAAGATACAACCAGCTAAAGATTTCTTTTAAGGTAACGTTAAAATTTTCTTGTCTGAAATCTAGTAAAATGTTATAATTTCAAATATTCAGCTACATGTGATTAACCAATATGCATGGCACTAACAGAAACACACCTGAACTGTCGCATGTCAGATGAGCAGACCACATACTAAAGTCTTGTATTTCGAAACGACAGAATACTCACACACACTCACACACTCACACAAACACACGCACGAAAACAAAAGAAGGACCAGTAGTTGGAAAGGTATTACATCATTTGTAACATTGTTATATAAGTTTTGTTCAGATTTATATCTATCTTGTATGAACCTTTATTCCTAACTTTTCCTTTTTTGCCAAATTTTATACTCAAAATTATATAACAGCCTCATATAAAATGTGATAGTTTTGCTAAAAAAAAAACGGTCCATTCATTGTTATAGAAAGCTTTCATGAGCTGGAATTGAATGTTGCTTCGAGCCAATTCTTGTTTGCATTGATTCCTTTTTCCTTCCTTCAACGTTCAAGTTAAGATAATTTTAGTCCGTTTTGTGTACTTATTACTGTACCTGCTGTGCACATTGTTTTGTCTTGTTCTAGACTATTACACACATACACATATACATGCACAAACATGCCGGGATTCATTCAGTTTACCGTTGATTGTACGACTGGGTGGACAAACGAAAGAAATCCATTTAATAGGATATAACCAGAATGAAAAATGCGGGGGCAGAATGCTAGAATGTTCTTAAGTTGAAGCGTGTAATTAAGCCTGGAAATGTATAAGACAAGATGAAAAAACAGAACTTAAAATTCTGTCGAAGTTAGAATTTGTTAATAAATCTCTGAAATTGTTCATTAAATAGTGCCTGATTAAATTTGTTGCTTTAAATTGCAAATTAAAAAAACATTATTAAATCAATAATATAAAACATTATTGATTTAAAAACTTCTTCGTATTAAACTAGAATATTTCTGACATTATTATTATAGTTATTTTTTAATTTATTACTTA
>NC_043023.1:9500003-9515003 GCF_006345805.1 Octopus sinensis
TTCCGGTTACTTCAGAAATGTAACTACACGTCGGCCTTGGCGATTTTTCTTCTTTGGACTTTTTCTTTTCTCCTTTCCGACGTTCGAAACGCTAAATACTCTCTTTCACCGAGCGTCAAACTAATATAATACTTTTGCGTTGTGAAATAAACGTGCATGTGGCTGAGCACTCCACGGACACGCATGCCTATTTCTTTATTACCCACAAGGGGCTAAACATAGAGAGGACAAACAAGGACAGACATAGGTATTAAGTCGATTACATCGGCCCCAGTGCGTAACTGGTACTTAATTTATCGACCCCGAAAGGATGAAAGGTAAAGTCGACCTCGGCGGAATTTGAACTCACAACGTAACAGCAGACGAAATACCTATTTCTATTTCTTTATTACCCACAAGGGGCTAAACATAGAGGGGACAAACAAGGACAGACATAGGTATTAAGTCGATTACATTGGCCCCAGTGCGTAACTGGTACTTAATTTATCGACCCCGAAAGGATGAAAGGTAAAGTCGACCTCGACGGAATTTGAACTCACAACGTAACAGCAGACGAAATACCTATTTCTATTTCTTTATTACCCACAAGGGGTTAAACATAGAGGGGACAAACAAGGACAGACATAGGTATTAAGTCGATTACATCGGCCCCAGTGCGTAACTGGTACTTAATTTATCAACCGCGAAAGGATGAAAGGTAAAGTCGACCTCGGCGGAATTTGAACTCAGAACGTAACAGCAAACGAAATACCGCTAAGCATTTCGCCCGATGTGCTAACGTTTCTGCCAGCTCGCCGCCTTCCCTTAACGGTCACGCATACCCTTAACGTAGTTTTCAGGGGAAACTCGGCGTGACACCGAAAGTGACTAAGCAGACCCTTTGAAATGCACGTGCTATTCATATGTAACAGTTGAGTGGAAGGGAGCACCATGAAATACAGTGTCTTCCTCAAGGAGACAACGTGTCGTCTGTAATCGAACTCACGACCTTACGATGGCGAACGGAATACCACAACCAGTTAGGTGCCTTTACAAATACTAAAACAGCAACACCATGTCCCACAGGAAACCAGTAACGAAAACTGAATTTACAGAACGAAACGAGCTGAGAGAAATATTTCTCCTTGAATCATTGTGGCATTAAGTGAATCGGGTTGACATGGTGACATTAGAAGCCATAAATATTGCATTTGTTCGCAGAACAGGACAGCAACGATAATGGAATTAATGAATTAATTAATAATAATTTCTATAGAAAATGGCTACGAGCTGGCAGAAATGTTAGCATGACGTGCAAAATACTTTTTGGCATTATATGCGTTTTTACGTTCTGTGTTCAAATACAGCCAAGGTCAGCTTGTGTGTCTGTGTATATATATATATATATATTATATTATATTAGATTAGAGATAAAACCATTAGGCAAATCAAACAGTGAAAAACATAAGCCAATACATAAAATTAATTTAAAAGTATAAAAGTTAAAAATTAAAAAATTATTAAAATAATTTAAACTTATAAATTTTAAATATATATATACAAATATATATATGTATATGTATGTATGTTTTTATATTTATATATTATTTTGTTTATTAATTAATTTATTTATTTATTTTTAAATTTTATTTTTATTTAATCTTTAAAATTTTTTTTTTTAATATAAATATCAAAAGTATTGAAAATAAAATAAAATAAAAGTATTAAAAATATATATATTACTGTTTATAAGGAAAGTTTCTTGTCGAAGATACGTCTCGCTTTCATCCTTAGAAACGTAGAGTAGATGAAACCTTTAGCGACTGAAGAAGGGGTTTTTTCTTTGTGTTAAATGTCCTATATTCTATTTTTTTTTGCTGTTTTTAAAAAATGTCCAGTTCCTTTTGTTTGTGTCTATGTTTTCGTTTCTCATTGTGTTCGACGTCCTTTTGGTGTCCTGTACTCATATATGCGTGTATATGTACATGTAGAGGTAGGTACGTACATATATGTTTATATATATGCATATGTTTTATTTTATTTATTAATATATATATATATATATATATATATATATAAGTGCATGTACAGTGGTTTGAGGCTATAGTAGAAGGCACTTGAACAATTTGCCCCAAGATAGTACTTTTGATCAGTGTTGAGATCGTCTCTCTCTACTGATGGAATCTGATTAGATTTCACAACCCTTAGTGTTTCCCATCGCTCCAATCTTATCAATCGGCCCAAGAAATCCACGTGATCAGGTAGTTTTTTTTTCCGTGAGAGATTATTAAGAAGATGGTGAAAGGGAAGCTTTTTTGTGTGGAATTGACACGCAAACCAATGCAATGGCTTCTTCACTTTATCCTCCAAAAGTCTAACGGTGCCTCCTTTTGGTCCTGTATTGACTGCAGTATCATCGCAACCTACAACTATCATATCATTTGGTACTATCTCTCTCTCTCTCTCACACACACACACAAAGAAACATACACACGCGAACACACACACAAACACACATACACACACATATAATATATATGTGTATATATATATATATATATATATATATATATATATATATATATAATATATATATATATATATATATATATATATATATATATATATATATATACTAAGTAATTAACAACGATTTGCCTCACCACACACCGAATTTAGAAATAGCAGTCAAAAAGTTTTGGCTATTCTTTCTACTTAAAAGGGAGATCCCAGTAAAACCAATGCTTTTCTGCTATTTCTAAATTCGGTGTGTGGTGAGGCAAATCGTTGCTAAATCCTTAATTACTTAGTATTACTTAAACCTTCCTTGAATGGGTCTTTTACATGCCGAACTCTACTTGGTGAAATTAATGATTATTTCTAAATTAATTCATTTCACCCTTTATTATTATTATTATTATATATATATATATATATATATATATATATAGTTACATATGATTGCTTTCCCATCGAAAACAATGTTTGTTCAGTAATGAGAACAGAAATAACTCCTACGAACTTGAAATAATAAGAAGGCAACATTCAGGCAAATGACCTATTAAAGTGAAAAGTCACAAGATGCAGATACGAAAATGGTGCGCCCAGAACGGAATATTATCAGCAGAGAAACTGATAAGCACACAATATAGTTATTTACACAATTTAACTATCTACAGATAAAAATTGTGCAACACACTGAAGTTGTTTACGCTATTTACAATTTATTTATTTAGAGATAAAAATTCTGTAATAAAGTTAACTTGTTTTCATTGTTTACGGCTTGATAAGTACAAAGAATTTTATTCATCTTAATAACTGTGCATTTGTATTTTCAATCCTGAAGCTGTTGATCGCGAGTTGCACATTTCAAACTTGCATTTTCCTTTCAGCAATATACGCAAGGAGGTATGGCAGGCGGCGAGCTGGCAGAAACGTTAGCACGCGGGTGAAATGTGTAGCCGTATTTCGTCGGCCGTTACGTTTTGAGTTCAAATTCCGCCGAGATCGACTTTGCCTTTCATCCTCTCGGGGTTTATTAAATAAGTACCAGTTACGTACTGGAGTCGATATAATCGACTTAATCCGTTTGTCTATCCTTGTTTGTCCTCTCTGTGTTTAGCCCCTTGTGGGCAGTAAAGAAATAGGTATAGCAGCATTTGACCTGCCGATAAAGACACAGTTGGGAGAGTAATAGTCTGCATGTGGTTAAGTGGTTAAGGTATTCGGCTTATAGTCGTAATATCATGTGTTCAATACCCGGCAGCGCGTTATGTCCTGGGGCAAAACACTTTATTTCACATTGCACCAATCCACTCAGCTGGAAAATATGTGTTGTACCTGTATTTCAAAACGGCCAGCTTTGTCGCATTCTTTCACCCTGGGTCTCCCTGAGGACTACGTTACGTGTTTGCGTGTCTGTGCAGTGCTCAGCTAATTGTTCATTCATTTCGCGAACGGGTTGGTTGTCCCTTTGATAGGATCAACTAGAAACGTTATCGTCGCAACCGACAGAGTGCTAGTAGTAGCCGTTTGCAAGATTATTCGTATTTTGAAAATTTCACTTTCTATCTTCATGCAACTGATTTTGATAAAGTATTCGGCGATATTTCTAGTCAGGGTGCCTGTATAAGTTGGATTTTCTCTGTTCTGACGGGAATTTTTCCAGTTTTTGTTTTTACCGCGCCTTTCGAAATGATGGTGGGTGGGCAGCTTTTAACAACAAACAAAAATTCGGAAAATTTATGAACTTTTTCATTTCACCTTCCCCCAATCCATCTCGTCCGGATCGATTTTGGCCAATATTCTTGACATTACGCAACTAAAAGCCATACAAGGATCATTTTCGGTAAATAGAAATTTTCTAATTTTTTTCAGACAAAAAAGTGTTTGATCTAGAGAAGATTTGACTGTGATTTCTTTCACATCCCACGACCTTCTCTCGCGTTTCTTTGTCTCTCTATCACATGTATTGATGGTTTTCAATATTTCCTCCCCATAAACACATTTATGCTAAAACAATTTTAAAATTTTATGATCTTTTTCACCTCATCCTCCCATTTCTGGTTTATAATTTTAGAATATTGGAGAGCGTTTGGAGGTCATAGCTGCGATTTATCTACAGTGATTTTAAAAAATTCTGTTAGTAAATGAGTTCCCACACGCGCACACACAGGCACACACACACACACACACACACACACACACACGGGTATCGATTGGTACGATGGGAAAAGGGCTTAAAAATTTTAATTACAATTATTTTTGTTTATATTTCTGGAATTTCTGTGTGCGTGTGCGTGTGTGTGTATGTGTGTGTGTGTGTGTCAATTCAATGAACAAACATCTCTAAACATGCATACTCGGGTATACATATTCACACACGTACGGACATATATACATATAAACATACCTGCATATATATTATTTAGTTGAAATTTATAGAAAAACAATAGACGAGTACAAGTGTATGAACAACGAGCAAGTTTGACAGTCAGGAAAACTGAGTCGTTTACGTTTCGAGCCCACGCTCTTCATCAGAAAGGAATGTAAGATCATAAAGATAGAGAGAGAGAGTGAAAAAATCTGTAGATCTCGGTGGTCCAGCATGACCCGTGATTAGAATAAATGTTCATAAAAAAGGAGATGATGATGATAATAATAATAATAATAATAATAATGATAATAATAATAATAATAATAATAATAATAATAATAATAATAATAATAATAACAAACCCTGTGGATAAATAACATCCAAAGCAAAATAAAAAAAATTAGAAAAGACCTGTCGATTCTTAATGAAATCAGCAAACAACGCTACTGAGCAACAAAAAGAGAACAAAAATACTCCGCAAATATAACATCACAGATAAAGATTTGCCTGAAATAAAAGAAAAGCTGAAGCAAGATATCCTTGCCAAAGCACAAAGGATCCGCCGGTACGAGAAACGCCAGCGCTTCTTTGAACAAAACAAAAAGTTCAACTCCAACCCCAAAAAGTTCTACCAAGAACTGGGCAAAAATAAAATAGAAGTCACTGCAGCACCAACGGCAGAAGAATTGGAAGAATTCTGGAGAGAAATATGGTCGGCGAACGAACAGCCAAAAAAAAGGAGTATCAAAATAACAAACTCGGCATCTGAACAACTTTGGACCCCCATAACACCCAGGCACTGCAAAAATTAAGCAACTGGAAGGCACCTGGGCATGACAAGATCCCCAACTTCTGGTTGAAATATCTAACAGGAATGCACAAAAAGCTGGCTGAAAACTTTAACAGCATACTAGCAGAGCCAGAGACAATGCCTGAATGGCTCACGAAGGGGAAAACCATCTTAATTCCCAAATCAAATGAAACAACAAAACCAGAAAACTACAGACCAATAACCTGCCTCCCTACTATGTTCAAGGCATTTACTGCAGTGATATCGCAAAGGCTGAACAAGCACCTGGACGAAAACAAACTGTTCCCAGAAGAGCAGAAAGGATGCCGCAAGGGCTCATATGGCTGTAAAGATCAACTAATGATTCAGAAAGAAGAAAGGCCTCAGTATGGCCTGGATTGACTACAAAAAGGCGTTTGATAGCATCCCCCACACATGGATCCTCGAAACACTAGCCATTAACAAAGTAGCACCAACAATCATAAAATTCATAGAGCACTCTATGAATAAATGGCAAACAGTCCTACACCTCCAAACAAAAGAGGGACTCATGAAAACCAAAGACATCCCCATTAGAAGAGGAATATTCCAGGGAGACACGCTCTCTCCACTCCTTTTCTGCTTGGCACTGTCACCTCTATCTGATATGCTAAATAGAACTGGATGCGGATATAAATGTTACGGCAAAACGATCAGCCACCTTTTATATATGGATAACCTAAGACTATACGCTGCAAATGACAAACAGCTGGAAACACTATTAAAGACAGTTCATGGATTTACCAAAGAAATAGATATGAAATTTGGATTAGAAAAAATGCGCCAAAGTAACCATGAAAAGAGGAAAACTAGTTAAGAGTAACAACATCACACTAGATAAAACCAATGAAATAAAAGAATTAGACCAAAGCCAAACTTACAAATACTTAGGAATCCATGAACTAGATAAGACACAACACACACAAATGAAAGAGAAAATAAAAAAAGAATATTATAGACAAGTTAGATCAATACTAAAAACAGAGCTCAATGCTAAAAACAAGATAATAGGTATCAACACTTTAGCTGTGCAGTTATAAGTTACAGCTACAATATCCTTAACTGGACACGAAATGAACTGACCAAAATAGATAGGAAAACAAGAAAAATATGACAGGATCTAGGATGCATCACCCAAAATCTGACATAGAAAGACTATATATACAACGTATAGAAGGTGGTAGAGGCCTTATACAGCTGGAAAACTACTATAAAATAACCACCATAGGACTGCAAAAATATCTACTTCAGAAGGAAGGAAAACTGATCCAGATAGCGGCAAAACACGAGCAAAACAAAAAACGGTTCTCAGTATTTAAGGAAGCTAATAAACATGAAGAAGAAGAAGAAGAAGATGAAGAAGAAGAAGATGAAGAAGAAGAAGATGAAGAAACAACAAAAGCTATAAAACAAATGAAATCCAAACTAAAAATAGAACAGCAACGAACCACGATAAAACGATGGCAAGAAAAGCCCCTTCATGGTAAATACTGGACTAAACTAAACGCAAAAGAAATAGACAACTGTGCATTTGTATTTTCAATCCTGAAGCTGTTGATCACGAGTTGCACGTTTCAAACTTGCGTTTGCTTTCAGCAATATACGCATTTGACCTGCCGATAAAGAGTAATGTTGGGAGAGTAATAGTCTGCACGTGGTTAAGTGGTTAAGGTATTCGGCTTATAGTCGTAATATCATGAGTTCGATACTTGGCTGTGCCTTGTGTCCTAGAGCAAGACACTTTATTTCACAGCACTCCAATCCACTCAGCTGGAAAATATGTGTTGTACCTATAATTCAAACAGCCAGCCCTGTCGTGCTCTGTTTCGTGCTGAATCTCCCTGAGAACTACGTTAAGAGTATGCGTGTCTGTGGAGTGCTCAGCCACTTGTTCGTTCATTTCGCGAGGGGCGGTCTGGCTGTTCTGTCGATAGGATCAACAGGAAACCTCTTCGTCACTTTAGACAGACTAATAGTAGTGGTAGCTTCACGCAACTGATTTTGATAAAGGATTCGGTAAAGTTTTTAATCTGGGCGCCTACATTAGTTGAATTTTCTTCGTGTGTGTGTGTGCGTATGTAAGCCTATGTATGTATGTATGTATGTATGTATGTATGTATGTATGTATGTATGTATGTATGTATGTATGTATGTATGTATGTACGCATGCATGTATGTATGTATGTATGTACGCATGCATGTATGTATGTGTGAATGTATGTATGTGTGTATGTATGTATGTATGTACGTATGTATGTATGTATGTATGTATGTATGTATGTACGCACGCATGCATGTATGTATGTATGTATGTACGCATGCATGTATGTATGTGTGAATGTATGTATGTGTGTATGTATGTATGTATGTACGTATGTATGTATGTATGTATGTATGTACGCACGCATGCACGTATGTATGTATGTATGTACGCATGCATGTATGTATGTGTGAATGTATGTATGTGTGTATGTATGTATGTATGTACGTATGTATGTATGTATGTATGTATGTATGTATGTACGCACGCATGCATGTATGTATGTATGTATGTACGCATGCATGTATGTATGTGTGAATGTATGTATGTGTGTATGTATGTATGTATGTACGTATGTATGTATGTATGTATGTACGTATGCATGTATGTATGTATGTATGTATGTATGTATGTGTGTATGCACATGCATGTATGTATGTATGTAAAAGCATTATGGAGATTCTTCTGATCATTTATTGATCTCTTGTGATGTGAACTCCAGTAACATTCATTTCTACTCTCAAGTTTTGTCAATATTTAAATATCTAAATGTTATGATCTAACCAGATACAAATTGTTTGCCTGTTTCTGCCTTTACTTTATTACATAAGAACGCTTATAACGATAGAGAGATAGATTAAAGAGACAGATAGACAGAAAGAAGTCGTTGTATCCAGTTCAAATCCCATTGGGTCTCTTTCTGCGAATGACCTATCAATGACCATTTGCCATTAAAGTCGTGCGTGTGCGCGCACACACACTCGTGTATTGCTGTTCCTAAACTTCATTATTCAATTCAGCATCGAAGCCTTCAGTCTGATTTTACGGGAGAACAAGTAAGTACATTACATATAAATTCCAGTTTGAATTTAGATTTGATTGTAAAATTACATCTCGCATTTACCTAATTCATGGTTTTCATCGGGTTTGAAATTATTATATACATGTTCAAATTTATGTTTTTTATTAAAATGAATCTTTATCTTTTCTTAATTTTTCTTTCTCTACTTTACGTCATTTTCTACTAATCCAGTTTTCAAACATTTGAAATTACTAAGTTAAAAACTAAAAAACCACGCATCCCAATTTCTAATTTTAACGTAACGTTCGTAACTTTCAAACGCTTAAAATTACTTTACTGGAAACTGAAAAACTACTTATCAAAAATTCTATCTTTAACGTAATGTTTATAACGCTTTAAAATTTCAGTTTCTTTTTTCTATGATTTTATTTATATTAAATACCATTTTTATTGGTGGTGGTTGGTATTTGTATGTGTCTCTGTGCATTGTTCTGCCTTGGAGCGTACAAACTGCTATGAAAACCGCTTTTCGTTATTTATTTCATCTTACTTTATTCAATTCTTGTGGAACTTTCACAGCAGCTTTCAACACTATAAAATTGAGCAATGATTGGCAATCCTGATTTTCTTATTTTCTCCATTGCTACCTTAATAAACCGAGTATATGATGCTGCTCAACACTAAAATGAAATCTATAATAATAACCTGTGTGTATGCATTAAAATTTTAGTTTTCTGTAATTCAGGGAATCTAAGTCATTTTTCTACATTCACTATTTTTGTTAGTATTATTTTCATTGATATTTTACTTAATGTGTTTCGAAATCAAAAGATCGCCTTAATTTTATTTTTCATTTTTAACATTCTTGTTACACTTTTTAAAATGAAATATATATTTGTCAGATGTTATTGTTTGGCAAACTATTTTCATTTTCGGAAAACATTTCTCTGATGATAGAGATTTAAAACCTATCATTGTTGCTGGCGATATTCTCAAATTATAGGTTTCGCTTTCGCTAATCCTGTATTATAGGTTCTCGTTGCGATAAAGTTTCGATTCTCTCTATCCGAAAAATATTTACATTATTTACATTTGATGGATATGTGTCCTCACTATACTTGTTACACGTCCTCGCGTGTGTGTTTTCTCTTGTTCGCGTTTGGATTAACTATATATTAATATATATATATATATATATATATATATATATATTTATATATATATATGTATGGATATATATTTATATGTTATATGTATATGTATATATATACATACACACATACATATATACTATAAATATATATTCACATATATATGTATTTTCTCCATGTAAACTACAGACAAAATAGTTTTTGAATTTTAACCGTTGTCTGCGAAAATTGTGACACACCACACACACACATATATTATATATATATATATATATATATATATATATATATATATATATATATGTTTAATTGGATAAGCGTGTATATGTGCGCGTGTGTAAATGCGACTATATGATTGCTTGTGCCTGTAAAAAATGCATAAGTAGTTTTATATTTCATTTATGTATCTAAGAGTGTGTATCCATTCACCGTTACACGGTAGCGAGAGGGACATGTACATATATATATATATATCTTCCTCTCAACACCTCACAAGCGGTGTAACGGTGTATGGATACAATGTCTTAGATGCATAGATGCTAACAATTGTAAACCTACTTATAAACGTGTGAACGTATGTTTATGTACAGATATGTACATACACTTGTGTTGTATACACACAGACAACCTTCGACAGAGTAAGAGTCATATATACAACTTATGTGTATATACAACATATATGTATCCACATATCAGTACATGAACATACATTCACATTTTCAAGTACATACATATACACAGAAACGTCTGTACACATACTTACAAACGTCTACAACCTTACATACCTACATAACTACATAAATACATATGAACATACATATATGGATAGGCATGTACACATATACATACGCTCATCCTTACATGCACACATACGCACACATACATACATATATACATGCATACATACATACATACATACATAAATACATACATACAACATACATACATACATACATACATACATACATACATACATACATACATACATTCATACATGTAAATGCATACTAAAGAATATTACAGCCAAATAAAGAAATTTTGACCTCAGAACTCTCTGAATTCAATAAAACAGTGGGCCCACTAAGTGTTTGCAGTGCCAGTTCTCTTATCAGCATTTCGGCCGCTTGATTGGACGCTTGATAAGATCCATTGATGTGAAAACCCAAAAGATACTACAAGCACACATAATTTTTCACATAAACTGTGACGTAGCCCTCCCTTACCTAGAACGAAAGCAAATCGGCAGAAGCTTAACGTCGATCCGAAATGTCTTTGAATGTCGCATCATATCTCTTGTGTAACATCTTTTACCACCGAGTGTCAAAGTGCATCTCTTTGCCAAATGTGCATAGATGAGGCTGATAACATCATAAGACTTGGAAGGCAGCTCCTTGAGCCACACTCTGTCTGATAACCTAGAATACATGGCGAAAGATGTCACACGAGTCTATTGCAACTTATTATCAGATGAAAGGATGAGCCAATATGAGCAGCAGACTATGCATCGATATGTTAGTAGAAAGTTAACATCGATCATCAATATTGTTTATCATGTACCAACAGCCGGATTACTATCTCCCACTTTGAAGAGTATGCATTTGCAATCCAGGAACAGGAAATATCAACCAAGAACCTGATGCACAAAAGCGATAGATATGTGGGACAAACCGTAAAATATGACAAACGGATGCAGAATTTGTGGATTTCACACTGAGGATATCACCCACATTAAAGCACTTGTCCGAAAATGTCATCTACCGATGAGACATGTCATTAGGTAAGCCACGATGTACTACGATGTAATCTACTCCATCTGAAGGATAATCCGGAAGACAAAGAAATAAACCGTCCAATATAGTAGAAGCCACAGCCTCTCAAAATGAAAAGGAACGTACCAGTGAAAATCTAAAAAAATGTAAGCTCGGCAGACCTCATATAATGATTTGGGATAGAAAGAGAAACCGTGCACATGGTGGAAATTAGCTGCCCAGCAGATGATGTTAACGTAAAACGGAAGATTAGGGAAAAAGAGAGCACCTATGCTGAACTATTGCGAAATCTACAGTTACTCTGTCCAGAATACAAGTTCATATCCATTGTTAATTACAACGAGGTGGGTCTCAATCCCTGCTTTATAGCATTACAGAGAGGGTGAATTATCCTTTGTATAGATGCACAAATTCCAATGGGGTAGATGTAAATTTCCAGGAAATGGAGATGAATTTCATATTCACAGGCGATAAATTTTTCAATGGGTGAACACAATGAGGTAGGATCAATCTCCTGTTATATGATTAGGTATTGCCACATTAATCACATTACTGCTATTCACAAGAGGCTGTAGCTATTTAACTCTTAAAGGCTGAAGGGTTTCTAGAGCGGCCAAGAATAGAGAAGGGAATATTCTTGGCCGCTCTAGAAAGCCCTTCAGCCTTTAAGAGTTAAATAGCTACAGCCTCTTGTGATAGCAGTATGTGATTAATGTGGCAAATACCTAATCATATACCAAGGATTGATCTACCTCATTGTGTTCAACCATTGAAAAATTTATGCTGTGAATATGAAATTCATCTCCATTTCTCTGGAAATTTACATCTACACCATTGGAATTTGTGCATCTATACAAAGGATTAATTCACCCTCTCTGTAATGCTAATAAGCAGGAATTGAGACCCACCTCGTTGTAATTAACAATGGGATAAATTTGTCTTCTGTGAGTATATAATCCCTCATCATATCTATGGAATGCATATGGATTAGGTCACCTTCTCTGTGATGCTATCAAAACTTTTTTTAAATTCTGTGATAAGACTGTACATCATCTTTAAAGAACTAGATGAACTTTAGAAATCTGTTTATGTTACTTAATTATCTACATTACTTCATGAGTATAGCCTCAAACACTAGGATGTCTAGAGAACTCACATGTATTTTAGCTGATGAGTACGGGGACTCGTTTATATGCTGTAATCTTTGCAATTTTATTAAAACCTGTCCTTGTATGAAACGATCGTACTAAAAACCTATCCATTCTTGTTGCTTCTTTCTCGCGTATATATATATATATATATATATATATATATATATGTACACACACCACACACACCACACACACACACACACACACACACACACACACATATATATAAATATAATATATATATATATATATATGATGTATACATGAACTCTCACATACAGATGTGTAAACTAATCTCCCTTATCTCGTTCGTCTTCTTCATTTTCTATTTCTTACAATCAAGTTTTACTTGTCTTCACGTCTTTTTCTCTTTATTTTTTTCTCCTCTAATTTTGTATTTATTTCCTTATTTGTCGCCATAATCCTCATGTTTATAGTCATGGACAAACCACCACCATCATCGTCAACATCATCATCAACTTCATCATATTATCTCACCATCATCATCAGCATCAATGCCACCGACGCTATAAACATCATCTACCTCATCATTATACCCATCTTCAACAATATCTATCTTCGTTATCAATCACCATCATCGTCGTTGTCATTCATCATTGTCATCATCTTCTTCATCAACTTTTTCCATTTCCATTTGTTTATTTTTCGTCTCTTCCTGCATCGTATTGAAATATAATATTTAATATAGTATTTCTTAGCAATTACCGTTTATTTTACAGAGATCTATCCCACAATGCAATTTCAAGTTTGGAACAAAATGCCTTCGAAACACTGACCGAAAAAAAGATTG
This sequence comes from Octopus sinensis, assembly GCF_006345805.1. Lineage (NCBI taxonomy): Eukaryota > Metazoa > Mollusca > Cephalopoda > Octopoda > Octopodidae > Octopus > Octopus sinensis. The sequence goes on from NC_043023.1 coordinate 9,513,632, forward strand.
TAAGTTGGATGTGTCTTGCTGATACTACTTTCTGTGCATTCCCCTCTTTATTTGACGTTTCTTGACACGTCTCTAGCTGATATTCACTCTAAATATATGCGAGACTCTGTGTGAATCTTAGTGCTTGTTGTGTATATGTGATGCACTTTGTGAAGAATAACAAAGATTAAAAATTGCTGCCAACAACTATCTCCAGAATGTAAGAATATCATCGCTACGAGTCAGAAACAGACTACTTAAAAATTTGTTCTTCACAAACTCCTGATCCGGTGCACCGTGCAAGATATCCCCTAGATCTTTAAGAAAAATGAACCAGCGAATCGAATAAAAAACGCAATGATCACCAGAAAGGAGTTGCAAGAAAATTTATTAGCTTCAGGGACTAGTGTTACACTACGAACAATCAGCTATGAACTTCATAGGAATGAACTGAAGTCATGCTCACATAGAAAAACTCCGCTGTTGTCTAAAAGGCATAGAGATGCCCGTTTAAAATTTGTTTATGAACATAAAGAAAAATCTGATACATTCTGGGAAAATGTTCTATGGACAGACGAGTCGAAAATTGAATTGTTTGGACGAAATTCGCGTAGCCATGTTTGAAGAAAAGATGGTACCGCCTATTCGCCGAAAAGGACCATCACGATCATCATCGCCAGCACCATCATCATCAACGACATCATCATCATCATCATCATCATCATCATCATCATCATCATCATCATCATCATCATCATCATCATCATCATCATCATCATCATCATCATCATCGCCATCATCATCATCATCCTCACTCATAATAATCTTCACTCATGATTTTCAGAATGTTCTTCGTTAAATTCTTTCACTACAGCTTATATTTCCTCTATTTCTGCATGTAATTCATTAGCGATAATATTTGAAATTTTATGACTAATCTTTATATATAAAACTGAAGTTGTGTGAGAGTCTTTCTCAAACGATTTAGATTCCTAACGACTCCCACATTTTGCGGTGCAGTTTAACCAAAAGCGGGTATCTTATAGTCGTGATTCATATCAAGCCCTTCTGGGTATTAGCGCGCGTCTACGATGAGTCTACGATTTATAAATAAAATTACCATCATTTTTTCGTTTTTTTAATGCATTTTTGGCTCGGTTTATATCAGGGAAGTAACTCTCTAAAAATGCTTATATAGTTATTTCCCTTACAAACCCGAGCAACGCCGGGCGATACTGCTAGTTTCTTATATATTATTTCGTATCAATTATCTTTTATCTTTCAGATATCTATCCCATAATAAAATCACGAAAATTGAAAACGGACCACTTCGAAATCTTCAGAACTTAATGTATTTGTAAGTTGGATCAGTCTTGCTAAGACTACAAACTTG
>NC_043023.1:9520003-9527503 GCF_006345805.1 Octopus sinensis
CTATTTCTGCATGTAATTCATTAGCGATAATATTTGAAATTTTATGACTAATCTTTATATATAAAACTGAAGTTGTGTGAAAGTCTTTCTCAAACGATTTAGATTCCTAATTACTCCCACATTTTTCGGTGCAGTTTAACCAAAAGCGGGTATCTTATAGTCGTCATTCATATCAAGCCCTTCTGGGAATTATCGCACGTCTATGATGAGTCTACGATTTAAAAATAAAATTACCATAATTTTTTCGTTTTTTTAATGCATTGGATTCTATATCTTTGTGTAATATTATATGTATAAGCGTATGCATGTGCATATATATTTGTGTCTGAAATGTGTGGATAACATAAAAACAAATAGCTGCACAACCACTCAAACACGCACATGAATATATATATATATATATATATATATATATATATATATATATATATAACACTAAGTAAGTTAGGGGTTGTGGATCCAACCCATTATGTATGTATCTTATGGTTGTCGTTTTGATAAAGTCAACATTTTAATATCCTGAAGTTGATGCACCAACTTATGTGCTACTCCATTTTCTTATTTGTAATATATATACATACATACATACATACATACATACATATATATATATATATATATATATATATATATATATATATATATTTATGTATATATATATATATATATATATATATGTATATATATAATATATATATATATATATATATATATATATATATAAATAAATATATACTATATATAAATGTATGTATATATATGTATATATATATATATATAAATGTATATATATATATATATATATATATATATATATATATATATAGGAACGCATATAAATATCACCGCACTGCCAGCGATATCATCTTCATCATCTACGTCATCATGATTATCATCTTCTTCATCTAATATTTTACTTCGTTATCTAATTGATTAGACATAATACTTTAAATTTTATGATTACTCTCCTCTATATTATAACTTACCAATTCTTTTATCTTACAGACGATTATCCGATAATAAAATCTCGAAAATTGAAAAAGAATCATTTGTAAATCTTCCCAAGTTACATGAGATGTAAGTTGAATCAGTTTTGTAGATATTATTTCCTTGATTTCTAAGTATCTAATATCTTCCCATCTTTGTTTCTTATCCTTCTTTTTGCTCTTTTCTAATTCACATTCTCTCTGAATGTGTGTGCGATGATTTTATGTATATTTGTGTTTGAAATGTGCGGATAACAATGCATTCCGATAAATTTTCCTGTTTCATGAAGCATCTGTTTTACTGACGGTTGTGGAGATCTGTTCTCTGATGGTCTTAGGATCTGTTCGGTGACGGTCGTAGGATCTCTAATCTGGCGGTCGTAGTATCTGTTCGCTTACAGTCGTAAAATCTGTTCGCTGAAGGTCGTAGAATCAATTCGTTGACGGTCATGGAGATTCTTGTGCTTTATATGTACTCAACAAGCTGTGATTGGCTACAGATGACTTGGCACAATTCATCCAATACGTGACCACCAAATACAGCTTCCTTGACTCACTTCATGTGGATTTGACGGCATAGAAGCAGCATCCCCTGTTCCAATATCTCACGTCTTCTGTGTTCCCCATCGACTACTTACAACTCATTTGATGAACATCATATTCGACTCTGCTTGATATAAACCTCTTTGTATATAGACAGTTATGCGATTTTGCATTTGGACCCGTTTTATACGCAAAACTATGCCTCATTACACTACTGAATAAATTTAACGATCTTGCTTTATGAAATAGCATTGTGGATATTCTTTATCAACGCCTTTATAATGAAACATTTTAAATGGATTCTCTCTAGAAACTCTCTTTGAAAATGCTAAATACATACATCTTACAACACTAACACATTTCATATCGGAGACTTTCTTCACTATGGTCATTAGTAACTCTCCAAGTTACATTGGTAACCCGCTATATTAGTGACGACTATCATCGTTATCGTTACAGCTCTTCTCACTGCTGTTATCCCAGTGGATATTGACAATTGACCATGTCGGGGCGCTTTCACTAATTTTCTCATATGCTCTCTACAAATATGGCGTGCCGGGCAAAACCCATTTCGTTTCCACTAACAATATAAACCGTGTAGGATGATTATGTAACGCACAAATATCTGGTTTGTGTAGTCGACAACCTTGAATAATAACCGCTCAAGGTCACCCACTATCTACTGGCTTACAGAATAATCTCTTTAGATATGATCTAATGACCCAACGCTGTTTGCCCAAGTCCATATTGGTGCATTCAAGGAATCCAGTTGGAAAAGAGTGGTGAGAATTGTGTCTTTAATATACACACCCGACTCTCTTACACCTAGGCACACGCACACACATAACACGAGAAACAAAAGTGATGCAATTAATACATTAGCTAAACCTGTTGTAGCCAAATAGATTTTAGCATCGTAAAATAGTTCACCAATGATGTTAGAAAAATTTATACGAAAATATACATTTTTCACAATGGACCACATGCATCACCCAAGATAGATTATGCAGTTCTATATTTAAAAGATGAGGAATTATGTACATTATTTACATTATTTATATTCGATTATGCAACGAAAAGATAAGGGTTGTGGATTACTGCTACTTCAACTAGGAGCTTAGACACCTAATTAACAAAAACAAACGACTATCAGTATGAACGTTGTAAGGAACTGTGCTATACATAAGAAAAAACTGAGACATATATGTGAAGGAGTTGCGGATCAACGAGACTGGGCTACAACGAGATGTATCTGAAGAACCAAGGATATGCGCGAGATCAGCTATCCGCTATTTCTATGTTTATATATTGTGAGCAGGGACGATTGATTACCTTATCTATTAGGCAGGTAAAGACCCAGAAAGCACGGCCTTGCCAAGCTGGAGGGGAGTGATTTGCCCCCTTTCTCAAAAAATATAGGACACAGATTGTATGCCATTAAGCAGCTGGAAAAGACATTTTCCTTGGGTTAAAATGTAATAACACAATTATTTATGCTGTTAGAAACATACAAACACATACACGCATAATATATATATGTATATATATAAATATATATATATATATATAAAATGTGCTGTAATATTTACAGCTGTTAATAAAATGTTTTAGTTTGAAACAATTGTACTAAATTACCGGATTCATTCTTGTTGCTTATTTTTATATATATGTAAATGGATGAATGAATTATCCTTTGTCTACTGCTAACATGGAATTCAATAAACATTTACCAGGGTAGCAAAATTCACGTGAGTAACATGGATGAAGCGACCTATTCAAAGGTAGAAACTCCGGGTTAATGTGCAATAATTTGTATAGTATAAGTAAATAAATAGAGTTGAACGATGTTATTAAAATTCATTTAATAACATCTTCGTTCAACTCCATTTATTTACTTATATATATATATATATATATATATATATATATATATATATATATATATATATATATATATATATATATATATATATATATATACATATATACATACACACACACACACACATATATATATATATACATATATACATACACACACACACATATATATGTGTGTCTGTGTGTGTGCATACACGCATATACTTACAAACAAACATTCATTCCATATACAAGATTTCAATTTGAAAATAAGCATCGTTTAATTCAGTGCAATTTATTTATATGTAGTTATATATCAGTTCCTCGAATAAGTTCTGTCCGAATTTTGAATAAAGAAAACAAGTGATCAAATGTTACATTTAGAGAGAAGAATCTTTTCCCCACGGAGTTCCCTTCTCGGTTGTGGTTGAGCTTTTTCCCTTTTACCAAGCCACTGTTTACGATGTTTAACTTTTCGATAGAAAAATCCATTTTTCGTCACCAGTCACAAGTCTATACAAAAAAGGTGAAATGAGTTCGCGAGAATGGAGAGAAGAGCAGATGTCAACTCGGGATTTGCGGCTGCTTTCGGGCAGTTCATGAGGCACCTATTTTCCACGTTTAAGAACCTTCCAAGTTGTTGAAGAAGACGATGAACAGTTGTATGGTTTGAACTAAGCTTTATTGCCAATTCTTCAAACGATATTGCAGGATTTTCTTCTAGGAGCTTATCATCAAGCTCAACTGGACGTCCTGTTCAATCTTCATCTTCAAGGCTGAAATCTCCACTTATGAATTTTGCAAACCATCTTCTGCAAGTTCTTTCATTCTAGCATTCTTGTATGTTTCGAGTCGTTTCGGCTGCAGAATTTCCCTTTTTGTACTCATAAAGCATTGTGTGTCTTAAATACTCGTTGGATACTTCAATGTTAGAAAGGGTTTTAATTAACGAAATTTCATTTCTATTATTCTGTAAAATAATATTTAATTAGTTTAAATGTACACAAATTTATTAAAAATAATTTTTAATTCCATTAGACATTCTAATTTACTATTAAATTCCATTCAATTTTAAAAGCTGTAAAATCGGACAGAACTTATGGGATGATCTGATAGACGAACACAAACGCATGCAATGAGACACATACAGACACATATATACACATATATACACATATACTCACAAATATTTCTATTCGGATCTATGCAATTATGATTATCATCATAATCACCAGGATCATCTTCCTCATAACCATTACCATTTTCTTTCCAGGATTATGATTATTAATCCTTATCTATACTAATAATTACTTATGTTAACATCATCCTTATAATCATCATTATCATTATCAACAGTGATGTTATCACCATCGTTGGCAGCAATCCCACTATGATCAACATTACCAGCAATGTCAAAGCCCACACAACCACATAATCACCATCATTACTAATACCACCACCACCACTACCACCACCACCACCAGTACCACCACCACCATCACCACCATCGCAACTACCACCATCACCACCACCAACCCCACCACCATCGCTACTACCACCATCACCACCACTACCACCATCACCCACCACCATCACTATCACCACCCCCCCCCCCCCCCCCATCATCATCATCATCATCATCATCATCATCATCACTATTATCGTCATCATCATCAGTATTATCATCCCCACGCTCTCAAATAGTACTTGCTCTTCTAATTCTTTTCCTTCTATTTCAGCATCTAATTTATTAGATATTTATTAGATATTATAATTCATATTTTATTACAAATCTGTTCTTTGCTAATTCTAAACAATTGTCTTGTATCTCACAGAGATTTGGCCAGAAATGAAATCTCGAAAATCGAACAAAATTCCTTCGTAAACGTTACCAGAGTAAACACCTTGTAAGTCGGATCGATATTGCTGATACTATTTATACTCCATATTTCTGAACATATTTTTTCTTCCCATCTCTCTTTGTCCTTCTCTAACTCGAATTCTTTCTACAGATGTGTGCGACAGTATGTGAGAAGATGAGTGTTTCTGGGTTACATCAATGTTTGGTGTTATGTTTATAAGTGTGTGCATGTGTATATATTTGTATCTTTCAATGTGTGTATAATTATATATTCCTTTAATTTTCTTTTTCATTTTCGTTATCCTTTTCTATCTTTTTTGTGAATTATTAAGCATATCATAAACCACCTTTATTACTCTTCCAAATCCGTTGGCTATTTTCAGTCAGAAAGATCATGGGACTGTCACATTGAGTTGACTACTCTCTCTCTCTCTCTCTCTCTCTCTCTCTCTCTCTTTATATATATATATATATATATGTACACACACACACACACACACACACACACACACACCACACACACACACACACACACACACATATATATATATATATATATATATATATATATATATATATATATATAAATATATATATGATGTATACATGAACTCTCACATACAGATGTGTAAACTAATCTCCCTTATCTCGTTCGTCTTCTTCATTTTCTATTTCTTACGAATCTATTTTTACTTGTCTTCACGTCTTTTCTCTTTATTTTTTCTCCTCTAACTTTTGTATTTATTTCCTTATTTGTCGCCATAATCCTCATGTTTATAGTCATGGACACAACCACCACCATCATCGTCAACATCATCATCAACTTCATCATTATTATCTCACCATCATCATCAGCAGCAATGCCACCGACACTATAAACATCATCCACCTCATCATTATACCCATCTTCATCAATATCACTATGTTCGTTATCAATCACCATCATCATCGTTGTCATTCATCATTGTCCTCATCATCTCCATCAACTTCTTTCATTTCCATTTATTTTTTCTTCTCTTCCTGCATCGTATTGATTAAATATAATATTTAATATAGTATTTCTTAGCAATTACCGTTTATTTTACAGAGATCTATCCCACAATGCAATTTCAAGTTTGGAACAAAATGCCTTCGAAACACTGACCGAAATAGAAAGATTGTAAGTTGGATGTGTCTTGCTGATACTACTTTCTGTGCATTCCCCTCTTTATTTGACGTTTCTTGACACGTCTCTAGCTGATATTCACTCTAAATATATGCGAGACTCTGTGTGAATCTTAGTGCTTGTTGTGTATATGTGATGCACTTTGTGAAGAATAACAAAGATTAAAAATTGCTGCCAACAACTATCTCCAGAATGTAAGAATATCATCGCTACGAGTTCAGAAACAGACTACTTAAAAATTTGTTCTTCACAACTCCTGATCCGGTGCACCGTGCAAGATATCCCCTAGATCTTTAAGAAAAATGAACCAGCGAATCGAATAAAAAACGCAATGATCACCAGAAAGGAGTTGCAAGAAAATTTATTAGCTTCAGGGACTAGTGTTACACTACGAACAATCAGCAATGAACTTCATAGGAATGAACTGAAGTCATGCTCTCATAGAAAAACTCCGCTGTTGTCTAAAAGGCATAGAGATGCCCGTTTAAAATTTGTTTATGAACATAAAGAAAAATCTGATACATTCTGGGAAAATGTTCTATGGACAGACGAGTCGAAAATTGAATTGTTTGGACGGAATTCGCGTAGCCATGTTTGAAGGAAAGATGGTACCGCCTATTCGCCGAAAAGGGCCATCACGATCATCATCGCCAGCACCATCATCATCAACGACATCATCATCATCATCATCATCATCATCATCATCATCATCATCATCATCATCGCCATCATCATCATCATCATCATCATCATCATCATCATCATCATCATCATCATCATCATCATCATCATCATCATCATCGCCATCATCACCACTTCATCCTCACTCATAATAATCCTCACTCATGATTTTCAGAATGTTCTTCGTTAAATTCTTTCACTACAGCTTATGTTTCCTCTATTTCTGCATGTAATTCATTAGCGATAATATTTGAAATTTTATGACTAATCTTTATATATAAAACTGAAGTTGTGTGAGAGTCTTTCTCAAACGATTTAGATTCCTAACTACTCCCACATTTTGCGGTGCAGTTTAACCAAAAGCGGGTATCTTATAGTCGTGATTCATATCAAGCCCTTCTGGG
>NC_043023.1:9532503-9565003 GCF_006345805.1 Octopus sinensis
ACACCATCCTCATCATCATCATCATCATCGCCATCATCATCATCATCATCGCCATCATCATCATCATCTTCACCAACATCAACATCATCATCATCATCATCATCGCCATCATCATCATCATCATCATCATCATCATCATCATTATTCTTTTCATCACCACTTCATCCTCACTCATAATAATCTTCACTCATGATTTTCAGAATGTTCTTCGTTAAATTCTTTCACTACAGCTTATATTTCCTCTATTTCTGCATGTAATTCATTAGCGATAATATTTGAAATTTTATGACTAATCTTTATATATAAAACTGAAGTTGTGTGAAAGTCTGTCTCCTCCGATTGAGATTCCTAATTACTCCCACATTTTTCGGTGCAGTTTAACCAAAAGCGGGTATCTTATAGTCGTCATTCATATCAAGCCCTTCTGGGAATTATCGCACGTCTATGATGAGTCTACGATTTAAAAATAAAATTACCATAATTTTTTCGTTTTTTTAATGCATTGGATTCTATATCTTTGTGTAATATTATATGTATAAGCGTATGCATGTGCATATATATTTGTGTCTGAAATGTGTGGATAACATAAAAACAAATAGCTGCACAACCACTCAAACACGCACATGAATATATATATATATATATATATATATATATATATATATATATATATATATATATATATATAACACTAAGTAAGTTAGGGGTTGTGGATCCAACCCATTATGTATGTATCTTATGGTTGTCGTTTTGATAAAGTCAACATTTTAATATCCTGAAGTTGATGCACCAACTTATGTGCTACTCCATTTTCTTATTTGTAATATATATACATACATACATACATACATACATACATATATATATATATATATATATATATATATATATATATATATATATATATATATATATATATATATATATATATATATATGTATATATATATATATATATATATATATATATACATATATATATATAAATAAATATATACTATATATAAATGTATGTATATATATGTATATATATATATATATAATGTATATATATATATATATATATATATATATATATATATATAGGAACGCATATAAATATCACCGCACTGCCAGCGATATCATCTTCATCATCTACGTCATCATGATTATCATCTTCTTCATCTAATATTTTACTTCGTTATCTAATTGATTAGACATAATACTTTAAATTTTATGATTACTCTCCTCTATATTATAACTTACCAATTCTTTTATCTTACAGACGATTATCCGATAATAAAATCTCGAAAATTGAAAAAGAATCATTTGTAAATCTTCCCAAGTTACATGAGATGTAAGTTGAATCAGTTTTGTAGATATTATTTCCTTGATTTCTAAGTATCTAATATCTTCCCATCTTTGTTTCTTATCCTTCTTTTTGCTCTTTTCTAATTCACATTCTCTCTGAATGTGTGTGCGATGATTTTATGTATATTTGTGTTTGAAATGTGCGGATAACAATGCATTCCGATAAATTTTCCTGTTTCATGAAGCATCTGTTTTACTGACGGTTGTGGAGATCTGTTCTCTGATGGTCTTAGGATCTGTTCGGTGACGGTCGTAGGATCTCTAATCTGGCGGTCGTAGTATCTGTTCGCTTACAGTCGTAAAATCTGTTCGCTGAAGGTCGTAGAATCAATTCGTTGACGGTCATGGAGATTCTTGTGCTTTATATGTACTCAACAAGCTGTGATTGGCTACAGATGACTTGGCACAATTCATCCAATACGTGACCACCAAATACAGCTTCCTTGACTCACTTCATGTGGATTTGACGGCATAGAAGCAGCATCCCCTGTTCCAATATCTCACGTCTTCTGTGTTCCCCATCGACTACTTACAACTCATTTGATGAACATCATATTCGACTCTGCTTGATATAAACCTCTTTGTATATAGACAGTTATGCGATTTTGCATTTGGACCCGTTTTATACGCAAAACTATGCCTCATTACACTACTGAATAAATTTAACGATCTTGCTTTATGAAATAGCATTGTGGATATTCTTTATCAACGCCTTTATAATGAAACATTTTAAATGGATTCTCTCTAGAAACTCTCTTTGAAAATGCTAAATACATACATCTTACAACACTAACACATTTCATATCGGAGACTTTCTTCACTATGGTCATTAGTAACTCTCCAAGTTACATTGGTAACCCGCTATATTAGTGACGACTATCATCGTTATCGTTACAGCTCTTCTCACTGCTGTTATCCCAGTGGATATTGACAATTGACCATGTCGGGGCGCTTTCACTAATTTTCTCATATGCTCTCTACAAATATGGCGTGCCGGGCAAAACCCATTTCGTTTCCACTAACAATATAAACCGTGTAGGATGATTATGTAACGCACAAATATCTGGTTTGTGTAGTCGACAACCTTGAATAATAACCGCTCAAGGTCACCCACTATCTACTGGCTTACAGAATAATCTCTTTAGATATGATCTAATGACCCAACGCTGTTTGCCCAAGTCCATATTGGTGCATTCAAGGAATCCAGTTGGAAAAGAGTGGTGAGAATTGTGTCTTTAATATACACACCCGACTCTCTTAACACCTAGGCACACGCACACACATAACACGAGAAACAAAAGTGATGCAATTAATACATTAGCTAAACCTGTTGTAGCCAAATAGATTTTAGCATCGTAAAATAGTTCACCAATGATGTTAGAAAAATTTATACGAAAATATACATTTTTCACAATGGACCACATGCATCACCCAAGATAGATTATGCAGTTCTATATTTAAAAGATGAGGAATTATGTACATTATTTACATTATTTATATTCGATTATGCAACGAAAAGATAAGGGTTGTGGATTACTGCTACTTCAACTAGGAGCTTAGACACCTAATTAACAAAAACAAACGACTATCAGTATGAACGTTGTAAGGAACTGTGCTATACATAAGAAAAAACTGAGACATATATGTGAAGGAGTTGCGGATCAACGAGACTGGGCTACAACGAGATGTATCTGAAGAACCAAGGATATGCGCGAGATCAGCTATCCGCTATTTCTATGTTTATATATTGTGAGCAGGGACGATTGATTACCTTATCTATTAGGCAGGTAAAGACCCAGAAAGCACGGCCTTGCCAAGCTGGAGGGGAGTGATTTGCCCCCTTTCTCAAAAAATATAGGACACAGATTGTATGCCATTAAGCAGCTGGAAAAGACATTTTCCTTGGGTTAAAATGTAATAACACAATTATTTATGCTGTTAGAAACATACAAACACATACACGCATAATATATATATGTATATATATAAATATATATATATATATATATAAAATGTGCTGTAATATTTACAGCTGTTAATAAAATGTTTTAGTTTGAAACAATTGTACTAAATTACCGGATTCATTCTTGTTGCTTATTTTTATATATATGTAAATGGATGAATGAATTATCCTTTGTCTACTGCTAACATGGAATTCAATAAACATTTACCAGGGTAGCAAAATTCACGTGAGTAACATGGATGAAGCGACCTATTCAAAGGTAGAAACTCCGGGTTAATGTGCAATAATTTGTATAGTATAAGTAAATAAATAGAGTTGAACGATGTTATTAAAATTCATTTAATAACATCTTCGTTCAACTCCATTTATTTACTTATATATATATATATATATATATATATATATATATATACATATATACATACACACACACACACACATATATATATATATATATACATATATACATACACACACACACACATATATATGTGTGTCTGTGTGTGTGCATACACGCATATACTTACAAACAAACATTCATTCCATATACAAGATTTCAATTTGAAAATAAGCATCGTTTAATTCAGTGCAATTTATTTATATGTAGTTATATATCAGTTCCTCGAATAAGTTCTGTCCGAATTTTGAATAAAGAAAACAAGTGATCAAATGTTACATTTAGAGAGAAGAATCTTTTCCCCACGGAGTTCCCTTCTCGGTTGTGGTTGAGCTTTTTCCCTTTTACCAAGCCACTGTTTACGATGTTTAACTTTTCGATAGAAAAATCCATTTTTCGTCACCAGTCACAAGTCTATACAAAAAAGGTGAAATGAGTTCGCGAGAATGGAGAGAAGAGCAGATGTCAACTCGGGATTTGCGGCTGCTTTCGGGCAGTTCATGAGGCACCTATTTTCCACGTTTAAGAACCTTTCCAAGTTGTTGAAGAAGACGATGAACAGTTGTATGGTTTGAACTAAGCTTTATTGCCAATTCTTCAAACGATATTGCAGGATTTTCTTCTAGGAGCTTATCATCAAGCTCAACTGGACGTCCTGTTCAATCTTCATCTTCAAGGCTGAAATCTCCACTTATGAATTTTGCAAACCATCTTCTGCAAGTTCTTTCATTCTAGCATTCTTGTATGTTTCGAGTCGTTTCGGCTGCAGAATTTCCCTTTTTGTACTCATAAAGCATTGTGTGTCTTAAATACTCGTTGGATACTTCAATGTTAGAAAGGGTTTTAATTAACGAAATTTCATTTCTATTATTCTGTAAAATAATATTTAATTAGTTTAAATGTACACAAATTTATTAAAAATAATTTTTAATTCCATTAGACATTCTAATTTACTATTAAATTCCATTCAATTTTAAAAGCTGTAAAATCGGACAGAACTTATGGGATGATCTGATAGACGAACACAAACGCATGCAATGAGACACAGACAGTCACATATATACACATATATACACATATACTCACAAATATTTCTATTCGGATCTATGCAATTATGATTATCATCATAATCACCAGGATCATCTTCCTCATAACCATTACCATTTTCTTTCCAGGATTATGATTATTAATCCTTATCTATACTAATAATTACTTATGTTAACATCATCCTTATAATCATCATTATCATTATCAACAGTGATGTTATCACCATCGTTGGCAGCAATCCCACTATGATCAACATTACCAGCAATGTCAAAGCCCACACAACCACATAATCACCATCATTACTAATACCACCACCACCACTACCACCACCACCACCAGTACCACCACCACCATCACCACCATCGCAACTACCACCATCACCACCACCAACCCCACCACCATCGCTACTACCACCATCACCACCACTACCACCATCACCCACCACCATCACTATCACCACCCCCACCCCCACCCCCATCATCATCATCATCATCATCATCATCATCATCACTATTATCGTCATCATCATCAGTATTATCATCCCCACGCTCTCAAATAGTACTTGCTCTTCTAATTCTTTTCCTTCTATTTCAGCATCTAATTTATTAGATATTTATTAGATATTATAATTCATATTTTATTACAAATCTGTTCTTTGCTAATTCTAAACACTTGTCTTTTGTCTCACAGAGATTTGGCCAGGAATGAAATCTCGAAAATCGAACAAAATTCCTTCGTAAACGTTACCAGAGTAAACACCTTATAAGTCGGATCGATATTGCTGATACTATTTATACTCCATATTTCTGAACATATTTTTTCTTCCCATCTCTCTTTGTCCTTCTCTAACTCGAATTCTTTCTACAGATGTGTGCGACAGTATGTGAGAAGATGAGTGTTTCTGGGTTACATCAATGTTTGGTGTTATGTTTATAAGTGTGTGCATGTGTATATATTTGTATCTTTCAATGTGTGTATAATTATATATTCCTTTAATTTTCATTTTCTTTTTCATTTTCGTTATCCTTTTCCATATTTTTTGTGAATTATTAAGCATATCATAAACCACCTTTATTACTCTTCCAAATCCGTTGGCTATTTTCAGTCAGAAAGATCATGGGACTGTCACATTGAGTTGACTACTCTCTCTCTCTCTCTCTCTCTCTCTCTTTATATATATATATATATATATATGTACACACACACACACACACACACACACACACACACACACACACACACACACACACACATATATATATATATATATATATATATATATATATATATATATATATATATATAAATATATATATGATGTATACATGAACTCTCACATACAGATGTGTAAACTAATCTCCCTTATCTCGTTCGTCTTCTTCATTTTCTATTTCTTACGAATCTATTTTTACTTGTCTTCACGTCTTTTTCTCTTTATTTTTTCTCCTCTAACTTTTGTATTTATTTCCTTATTTGTCGCCATAATCCTCATGTTTATAGTCATGGACACAACCACCACCATCATCGTCAACATCATCATCAACTTCATCATTATTATCTCACCATCATCATCAGCAGCAATGCCACCGACACTACAAACATCATCCACCTCATCATTATACCCATCTTCATCAATATCACTATGTTCGTTATCAATCACCATCATCATCGTTGTCATTCATCATTGTCCTCATCATCTCCATCAACTTCTTTCATTTCCATTTATTTTTTCTTCTCTTCCTGCATCGTATTGATTAAATATAATATTTAATATAGTATTTCTTAGCAATTACCGTTTATTTTACAGAGATCTATCCCACAATGCAATTTCAAGTTTGGAACAAAATGCCTTCGAAACACTGACCGAAATAGAAAGATTGTAAGTTGGATGTGTCTTGCTGATACTACTTTCTGTGCATTCCCCTCTTTATTTGACGTTTCTTGACACGTCTCTAGCTGATATTCACTCTAAATATATGCGAGACTCTGTGTGAATCTTAGTGCTTGTTGTGTATATGTGATGCACTTTGTGAAGAATAACAAAGATTAAAAATTGCTGCCAACAACTATCTCCAGAATGTAAGAATATCATCGCTACGAGTTCAGAAACAGACTACTTAAAAATTTGTTCTTCACAACTCCTGATCCGGTGCACCGTGCAAGATATCCCCTAGATCTTTAAGAAAAATGAACCAGCGAATCGAATAAAAAACGCAATGATCACGAGAAAGGAGTTGCAAGAAAATTTATTAGCTTCAGGGACTAGTGTTACACTACGAACAATCAGCTATGAACTTCATAGGAATGAACTGAAGTCATGCTCTCATAGAAAAACTCCGCTGTTGTCTAAAAGGCATAGAGATGCCCGTTTAAAATTTGTTTATGAACATAAAGAAAAATCTGATACATTCTGGGAAAATGTTCTATGGACAGACGAGTCGAAAATTGAATTGTTTGGACGGAATTCGCGTAGCCATGTTTGAAGGAAAGATGGTACCGCCTATTCGCCGAAAAGGACCATCACGATCATCATCGCCAGCACCATCATCATCAACGACATCATCATCATCATCATCATCATCATCATCATCATCATCATCATCATCGCCATCATCATCATCATCATCATCATCATCATCATCATCATCATCATCATCATCATCATCATCATCGCCATCATCACCACTTCATCCTCACTCATAATAATCCTCACTCATGATTTTCAGAATGTTCTTCGTTAAATTCTTTCACTACAGCTTATATTTCCTCTATTTCTGCATGTAATTCATTAGCGATAATATTTGAAATTTTATGACTAATCTTTATATATAAAACTGAAGTTGTGTGAGAGTCTTTCTCAAACGATTTAGATTCCTAACTACTCCCACATTTTGCGGTGCAGTTTAACCAAAAGCGGGTATCTTATAGTCGTGATTCATATCAAGCCCTTCTGGGTATTAGCGCGCGTCTACGATGAGTCTACGATTTATAAATAAAATTACCATCATTTTTTCGTTTTTTTAATGCATTTTTTGCTCGGTGTATATAAGGGAAGTAACTCTCTAAAAATGCTTATGTAGTTATTTCCCTTACAAACCCGAGCAACGCCGGGCGATACTGCTAGTTTCTTATATATTATTTCGTATCAATTATCTTTTATCTTTCAGATATCTATCCCATAATAAAATCACGAAAATTGAAAACGGATCACTTCGAAATGTTCAGAACTTAGTGTCTTTGTAAGTTGGATCAGTCTTGCTAAGACTACAAACTTGACTTCCTTTCTTAAGCCTCTTTAGCCCTTCTCTAATTTTCTCGCATTTTCTCTATACATGTGTATGTCTAAGCGTGTGTGTGCGTGTGGGTGTGTGCGTGTGTCTGTTTGTGTGAAGGTTTGTGTGTGTATATATGTGTGTGTAAAGGTGTGTATGTGTGTGTGAAGGCGAGTGCATGTGAATAAGTTTGGATTCTATATCTTTGTGTAATATTATATGTATAAGCGTATGCATGTGCATATATATTTGTGTCTGAAATGTGTGGATAACTATTTTCTTTTATTGTTTCCTTTTTCCGTCAGAGATATTGAGCGTATCATAAATCTTTGCTTTGTTCTTCCAAAGAGGTTGACTTTTTCGTTGCTTTGAGAACGCGACCTGTTCACTGACAAAATTCTGTGCTGCATCTGAGAAAGTAACAGTTAGTTCATGATATATACGTACGTATGTGTGTATGTATATATATAGGTATGTATGTATGTATTAATGTATGTATGTATGTATGTATGTAAGTACATACGTACATACTTACATACATACATGCGTATAGGCATGCACACATGCATGCGCACATAGATGTACACATAATTTATTTTATTACCCTATTTACTATGTTTAAATATTTTTCGATAAATTTGCTCGTAGACTTTCTAACGGCAAGCTCTCTGTTCGCCGGATGTGATTTGCGTCTGCGCACTGGTCTGAAAAGTTAGGGTATACAGGTCATTAGATTTTCACGTGCTTCTAATGATATGTACTTCTCGGATTACAAAGGCTGCTTGCTGATGAGTCTAGCCATGGCAGATATTAATGACGACTATAAGATACCCGCTTTTGGTTAAATTGCACCGCAAAATGCAGGAGTAGTTAGGAATCTAAATCGGAGGAGACAGACTCTCACACAACTTCAGTTTTATATATAAAGATATATCTGTAAATGTATGTGTGAAGTTCACTCACCAGATAATCGACAACACGTGCCAACCTGTGTGCACATTGGGCATAATTTGAAATCACCATCATACAACGACCCCACTGCATCAAATCTCTGCAACAAGTTATACTCACGAGGCGTCTAACGTGGTTTCGAGAAATTTCAACCGTACGGCAGTTAACCCGTTAACCCGGCACCCCTCCAAAGTTAACAGAAATGGGAGATGGATATATATATATATATATATCACGTGATCACGTGACCGACCAGACCATCAGATGTTGTTACACATCGCTGGTCAAAATGCGTTCGCATTGTTTTAGCCTTCGAATGACGCCACCCCACTGGCTAAGCGAGGAGGCCAATATATATATATATATATATATATATATATATATATATATATATATATATATATATATATACACATATATATACATATATATATATATATATATATATATATA
The DNA here is from genome assembly GCF_006345805.1 of Octopus sinensis. Lineage (NCBI taxonomy): Eukaryota > Metazoa > Mollusca > Cephalopoda > Octopoda > Octopodidae > Octopus > Octopus sinensis. The sequence goes on from NC_043023.1 coordinate 9,541,936, forward strand.
TATATACATATATATACATATATATATATATATATATATATATATATATATATATATATATATATATATATATATATATATATATATATACATATATATATATATATGTATATATGTATATATATTTTTCTACATTATCTCTACTTTATTTATCAAAATAAACCCGTCTTCATATTTCTTGTTTTAACAATCCTTCTCTCCTGTTCTAATTGTTTACGTTTCACATCATCATCATCATCATCGTCAAAATGGTGAGTATCTTCCATAATTAGTAGCCCCACCAGGATCATCATCATTAAAATCTCGTCTATATCATAACTTGCCAATTCTTTTATCTTACAGACTATTATCCAACAATAATATCTCGAAAATCGAAAAAAAATCCTTCGTAAATCTTCCAGAGTTATATGAGATGTAAGTTGAATCAGTTTTGAAGATAATTTTTCTTTGATTATATATTCCTTAGCATTTAATGTATGCCCTAGATCCTGGTCTTAAATGTACTCGAAGAATCTGACTTGATCACTGTGGATAACCAGATTTCCTATTCCTCATTGGTGTCCCAGACTGATCGTGTGCTTCTCGGGTGGCAGTGTAATCCATTTTCCAGGGGCATTCACTGATATGTCGCTAACGGATTGTAGCTGAATGCTAAAGACTGGGAACCTAAAGCTATTTGGACCACCGCGTTTCCTCAGCAAAATGTATCATTACTTGGCCGCATTGAATCTCACGAGAACTCATATCTAAAATGCTTTGGGATCCTCCAACCTATCACGACTGATGTTGTTATCAGTGTCGGATCATTTATAAAGAACGTAATTTGGGTTTGCCGGTCATATGACACGTTGAGAGGCCCTAGACACTTTACCCAAATGTTAATTGCAAACACGAAAAGGTTCATTGAAATTGTACTTCTAGTGATAATGCCCTTCACAAAACTGAGCCACTCTGATTTTGTTGGGGTTCCAGAGACTCTCGAACAAAAGATGTCGTAGTTGTAGAGAAAAAGAGCTCTTGATGTTGACAGTACAGATATTTAAAAAAAAGACGCGATCACCGCACAAGCAACTACTGTTTCATTATTAATAATAATATTTTCTTTACTGACTGGTCTCAAGGTTCCCAACATAGAGGGTCTTAAAGCAGAAACACAGAAACATAAAAACAAATAGCTGTACAACCACTCAAACACGCACATGAATATATATATATATATATATATATATATATATATATATATATATATATATATATATAACACTAAGTAAGTTAGGGGTTGTGGATCCAACCCATTATGTATGTATCTTATGGTTGTCGTTTTGATAAAGTCAACATTTTAATATCCTGAAGTTGATGCACCAACTTATGTGCTACTCCATTTTCTTATTTGTAATATATATACATACATACATACATACATACATATATATATATATATATATATATATATATATATATATATATGTATGTATATATGTATATATATATATATATATATATAAATAAATATATACTATATATAAATGTATGTATATATATGTATATATATATATATATATAAATGTGTATATATATATATATATATATAGATAATATATATATATATATATATATATATATATAGGAACGCATATAAATATCACCGCACTGCCAGCGATAACATCTTCATCATCTACGTCATCATGATTATCATCTTCTTCATCTAATATTTTACTTCGTTATCTAATTGATTAGACATAATACTTTAAATTTTATGATTACTCTCCTCTATATTATAACTTACCAATTCTTTTTATCTTACAGACGATTATCCGATAATAAAATCTCGAAAATTGAAAAAGAATCATTTGTAAATCTTCCCAAGTTACATGAGATGTAAGTTGAATCAGTTTTGTAGATATTATTTCCTTGATTTCTAAGTATCTAATATCTTCCCATCTTTGTTTCTTATCCTTCTTTTTGCTCTTTTCTAATTCACATTCTCTCTGAATGTGTGTGCCATGATATTATGTATATTTGTGTTTGAAATGTGCGGATAAACGTCTTCTTCATTTTCTATTTCTTACAAATCAAGTTTTACTTGTCTTCACGTCTTTTGCTCTTTATTTTTTCTCCTCTAACTTTTGTATTTATTTCCTTATTTGTCGCCATAATCCTCATGTTTATAGTCATGGACACAACCACCACCATCATCGTCAACATCATCATCAACTTCATCATTATTATCTCACCATCATCAGCAGCATCAATGCCACCGACGCTATAAACATCATCCACCTCATCATTATACCCATCTTCAACAATATCTCTATCTTCGTTATCAATCACCATCATCGTCGTTGTCATTCATCATTGTCATCATCTTCTTCATCAACCTCTTCCACCTCTTCCATTTATTTTTTCGTCTCTTCCTGCATCGTATTGATTAAATATAATATTTAATATAGTATTTCTTAGCAATTACCGTTTATTTTACAGAGATCTATCCCACAATGCAATTTCAAGTTTGGAACAAAATGCCTTCGAAACACTGACCAAATTAAAAACATTGTAAGTTGGATGTGTCTTGCTGATGCTACTTTCTGTGCATTCCCCTCTTTATTTGACGTTTCTTGACACGTCTCTAGCTGATATTCACTCTAAATATGTGCGAGACTCTGTGTGAATCTTAGTGCTTGTTGTGTATAGCTGATGCACTTTGTGAAGAATAAAAATTGCTGCCAACAACTATCCCCAGAATGTAAGAATATCATCACTACGGGTTCAGAAACAGACTACTAAAAAATTTGTTCTTCACAACCTGATCCGGTGCACCGTGCAAGATTTCCCCTAGATCTTTAAGGAAAATGAACCAGCGAATCGAATAAAAAACGCAATGATCACGAGAAAGGAGTTGCAAGAAAATTTATTAGCTTCAGGGACTAGTGTTACACTACGAACAATCAGCAATGAACTTCATAGGAATGAACTGAAGTCATGCTCACATAGAAAAACTCCGCTGTTGTCTAAAAGGCATAGAGATGCCCGTTTAAAATTTGTTTACGAACATAAAGGATAAATCTGATAAATTCTGGGAAAATGTTCTATGGACAGACGAGTCGAAAATTGAATTGTTTGGAGCAATGTTTGGAGGAAAGATGGTACCGCCTATTCTCCGAAAAGGACCATCACGATCATCATCGCCAGCACCATCATCATCAACGACACCATCCTCCTCATCATCATCATCATCGCCATCATCATCATCATCATCGCCATCATCATCATCATCTTCACCAACATCAACATCATCATCATCATCATCATCGCCATCATCATCATCATCATCATCATCATCATCATCATCATTATTCTTTTCATCACCACTTCATCCTCACTCATAATAATCTTCACTCATGATTTTCAGAATGTTCTTCGTTAAATTCTTTCACTACAGCTTATATTTCCTCTATTTCTGCATGTAATTCATTAGCGATAATATTTGAAATTTTATGACTAATCTTTATATATAAAACTGAAGTTGTGTGAAAGTCTGTCTCCTCCGATTGAGATTCCTAATTACTCCCACATTTTTCGGTGCAGTTTAACCAAAAGCGGGTATCTTATAGTCGTCATTCATATCAAGCCCTTCTGGGAATTATCGCACGTCTACGATGAGTCTACGATTTAAAAATAAAATTACCATAATTTTTTCGTTTTTTTAATGCATTGGATTCTATATCTTTGTGTAATATTATATGTATAAGCGTATGCATGTGCATATATATTTGTGTCTGAAATGTGTGGATAACATAAAAACAAATAGCTGCACAACCACTCAAACACGCACATGATATATATATATATATATATATATATATATATATATATATATATATATATAACACTAAGTAAGTTAGGGGTTGTGGATCCAACCCATTATGTATGTATCTTATGGTTGTCGTTTTGATAAAGTCAACATTTTAATATCCTGAAGTTGATGCACCAACTTATGTGCTACTCCATTTTCTTATTTGTAATATATATACATACATACATACATACATACATACATATATATATATATATATATATATATATATATATAGGAACGCATATAAATATCACCGCACTGCCAGCGATATCATCTTCATCATCTACGTCATCATGATTATCATCTTCTTCATCTAATATTTTACTTCGTTATCTAATTGATTAGACATAATACTTTAAATTTTATGATTACTCTCCTCTATATTATAACTTACCAATTCTTTTATCTTACAGACGATTATCCGATAATAAAATCTCGAAAATTGAAAAAGAATCATTTGTAAATCTTCCCAAGTTACATGAGATGTAAGTTGAATCAGTTTTGTAGATATTATTTCCTTGATTTCTAAGTATCTAATATCTTCCCATCTTTGTTTCTTATCCTTCTTTTTGCTCTTTTCTAATTCACATTCTCTCTGAATGTGTGTGCGATGATTTTATGTATATTTGTGTTTGAAATGTGCGGATAACAATGCATTCCGATAAATTTTCCTGTTTCATGAAGCATCTGTTTTACTGACGGTTGTGGAGATCTGTTCTCTGATGGTCTTAGGATCTGTTCGGTGACGGTCGTAGGATCTCTAATCTGGCGGTCGTAGTATCTGTTCGCTTACAGTCGTAAAATCTGTTCGCTGAAGGTCGTAGAATCAATTCGTTGACGGTCATGGAGATTCTTGTGCTTTATATGTACTCAACAAGCTGTGATTGGCTACAGATGACTTGGCACAATTCATCCAATACGTGACCACCAAATACAGCTTCCTTGACTCACTTCATGTGGATTTGACGGCATAGAAGCAGCATCCCCTGTTCCAATATCTCACGTCTTCTGTGTTCCCCATCGACTACTTACAACTCATTTGATGAACATCATATTCGACTCTGCTTGATATAAACCTCTTTGTATATAGACAGTTATGCGATTTTGCATTTGGACCCGTTTTATACGCAAAACTATGCCTCATTACACTACTGAATAAATTTAACGATCTTGCTTTATGAAATAGCATTGTGGATATTCTTTATCAACGCCTTTATAATGAAACATTTTAAATGGATTCTCTCTAGAAACTCTCTTTGAAAATGCTAAATACATACATCTTACAACACTAACACATTTCATATCGGAGACTTTCTTCACTATGGTCATTAGTAACTCTCCAAGTTACATTGGTAACCCGCTATATTAGTGACGACTATCATCGTTATCGTTACAGCTCTTCTCACTGCTGTTATCCCAGTGGATATTGACAATTGACCATGTCGGGGCGCTTTCACTAATTTTCTCATATGCTCTCTACAAATATGGCGTGCCGGGCAAAACCCATTTCGTTTCCACTAACAATATAAACCGTGTAGGATGATTATGTAACGCACAAATATCTGGTTTGTGTAGTCGACAACCTTGAATAATAACCGCTCAAGGTCACCCACTATCTACTGGCTTACAGAATAATCTCTTTAGATATGATCTAATGACCCAACGCTGTTTGCCCAAGTCCATATTGGTGCATTCAAGGAATCCAGTTGGAAAAGAGTGGTGAGAATTGTGTCTTTAATATACACACCCGACTCTCTTAACACCTAGGCACACGCACACACATAACACGAGAAACAAAAGTGATGCAATTAATACATTAGCTAAACCTGTTGTAGCCAAATAGATTTTAGCATCGTAAAATAGTTCACCAATGATGTTAGAAAAATTTATACGAAAATATACATTTTTCACAATGGACCACATGCATCACCCAAGATAGATTATGCAGTTCTATATTTAAAAGATGAGGAATTATGTACATTATTTACATTATTTATATTTGATTATGCAACGAAAAGATAAGGGTTGTGGATTACTGCTACTTCAACTAGGAGCTTAGACACCTAATTAACAAAAACAAACGACTATCAGTATGAACGTTGTAAGGAACTGTGCTATACATAAGAAAAAACTGAGACATATATGTGAAGGAGTTGCGGATCAACGAGACTGGGCTACAACGAGATGTATCTGAAGAACCAAGGATATGCGCGAGATCAGCTATCCGCTATTTCTATGTTTATATATTGTGAGCAGGGACGATTGATTACCTTATCTATTAGGCAGGTAAAGACCCAGAAAGCACGGCCTTGCCAAGCTGGAGGGGAGTGATTTGCCCCCTTTCTCAAAAAATATAGGACACAGATTGTATGCCATTAAGCAGCTGGAAAAGACATTTTCCTTGGGTTAAAATGTAATAACACAATTATTTATGCTGTTAGAAACATACAAACACATACACGCATAATATATATATGTATATATATAAATATATATATATATATATATAAAATGTGCTGTAATATTTACAGCTGTTAATAAAATGTTTTAGTTTGAAACAATTGTACTAAATTACCGGATTCATTCTTGTTGCTTATTTTTATATATATGTAAATGGATGAATGAATTATCCTTTGTCTACTGCTAACATGGAATTCAATAAACATTTACCAGGGTAGCAAAATTCACGTGAGTAACATGGATGAAGCGACCTATTCAAAGGTAGAAACTCCGGGTTAATGTGCAATAATTTGTATAGTATAAGTAAATAAATAGAGTTGAACGATGTTATTAAAATTCATTTAATAACATCTTCGTTCAACTCCATTTATTTACTTATATATATATATATATATATATATATATATATATACATATATACATACACACACACACACACATATATATATATATATATACATATATACATACACACACACACACATATATATGTGTGTCTGTGTGTGTGCATACACGCATATACTTACAAACAAACATTCATTCCATATACAAGATTTCAATTTGAAAATAAGCATCGTTTAATTCAGTGCAATTTATTTATATGTAGTTATATATCAGTTCCTCGAATAAGTTCTGTCCGAATTTTGAATAAAGAAAACAAGTGATCAAATGTTACATTTAGAGAGAAGAATCTTTTCCCCACGGAGTTCCCTTCTCGGTTGTGGTTGAGCTTTTTCCCTTTTACCAAGCCACTGTTTACGATGTTTAACTTTTCGATAGAAAAATCCATTTTTCGTCACCAGTCACAAGTCTATACAAAAAAGGTGAAATGAGTTCGCGAGAATGGAGAGAAGAGCAGATGTCAACTCGGGATTTGCGGCTGCTTTCGGGCAGTTCATGAGGCACCTATTTTCCACGTTTAAGAACCTTTCCAAGTTGTTGAAGAAGACGATGAACAGTTGTATGGTTTGAACTAAGCTTTATTGCCAATTCTTCAAACGATATTGCATGATTTTCTTCTAGGAGCTTATCATCAAGCTCAACTGGACGTCCTGTTCAATCTTCATCTTCAAGGCTGAAATCTCCACTTATGAATTTTGCAAACCATCTTCTGCAAGTTCTTTCATTCTAGCATTCTTGTATGTTTCGAGTCGTTTCGGCTGCAGAATTTCCCTTTTTGTACTCATAAAGCATTGTGTGTCTTAAATACTCGTTGGATACTTCAATGTTAGAAAGGGTTTTAATTAACGAAATTTCATTTCTATTATTCTGTAAAATAATATTTAATTAGTTTAAATGTACACAAATTTATTAAAAATAATTTTTAATTCCATTAGACATTCTAATTTACTATTAAATTCCATTCAATTTTAAAAGCTGTAAAATCGGACAGAACTTATGGGATGATCTGATAGACGAACACAAACGCATGCAATGAGACACAGACAGTCACATATATACACATATATACACATATACTCACAAATATTTCTATTCGGATCTATGCAATTATGATTATCATCATAATCACCAGGATCATCTTCCTCATAACCATTACCATTTTCTTTCCAGGATTATGATTATTAATCCTTATCTATACTAATAATTACTTATGTTAACATCATCCTTATAATCATCATTATCATTATCAACAGTGATGTTATCACCATCGTTGGCAGCAATCCCACTATGATCAACATTACCAGCAATGTCAAAGCCCACACAACCACATAATCACCATCATTACTAATACCACCACCACCACTACCACCACCACCACCAGTACCACCACCACCATCACCACCATCGCAACTACCACCATCACCACCACCAACCCCACCACCATCGCTACTACCACCATCACCACCACTACCACCATCACCCACCACCATCACTATCACCACCCCCACCCCCACCCCCATCATCATCATCATCATCATCATCATCATCATCACTATTATCGTCATCATCATCAGTATTATCATCCCCACGCTCTCAAATAGTACTTGCTCTTCTAATTCTTTTCCTTCTATTTCAGCATCTAATTTATTAGATATTTATTAGATATTATAATTCATATTTTATTACAAATCTGTTCTTTGCTAATTCTAAACACTTGTCTTTTGTCTCACAGAGATTTGGCCAGGAATGAAATCTCGAAAATCGAACAAAATTCCTTCGTAAACGTTACCAGAGTAAACACCTTATAAGTCGGATCGATATTGCTGATACTATTTATACTCCATATTTCTGAACATATTTTTTCTTCCCATCTCTCTTTGTCCTTCTCTAACTCGAATTCTTTCTACAGATGTGTGCGACAGTATGTGAGAAGATGAGTGTTTCTGGGTTACATCAATGTTTGGTGTTATGTTTATAAGTGTGTGCATGTGTATATATTTGTATCTTTCAATGTGTGTATAATTATATATTCCTTTAATTTTCATTTTCTTTTTCATTTTCGTTATCCTTTTCCATATTTTTTTGTGAATTATTAAGCATATCATAAACCACCTTTATTACTCTTCCAAATCGGTTGGCTATTTTCAGTCAGAAAGATCATGGGACTGTCACATTGAGTTGACTGCTCTCTCTCTCTCTCTCTCTCTCTCTTTATATATATATATATATATATATATATATGTACACACACACACACACACACACACACACACACACACACACACATATATATATATATATATATATGATGTATACATGAACTCTCACATACAGATGTGTAAACTAATCTCCCTTATCTCGTCCGTCTTCTTCATTTTCTATTTCTTACAAATCAAGTTTTACTTGTCTTCACGTCTTTTTCTCTTTATTTTTTCTCCTCTAACTTTTGTATTTATTTCCTTATTTGTCGCCATAATCCTCATGTTTATAGTCATGGACACAACCACCACCATCATCGTCAACATCATCATCAACTTCATCATTATTATCTCACCATCATCAGCAGCATCAATGCCACCGACGCTATAAACATCATCCACCTCATCATTATACCCATCTTCAACAATATCTCTATCTTCGTTATCAATCACCATCATCGTAGTTGTCATTCATCATTGTCATCATCTTCTTCATCAACTTCTTCCATTTCCATTTGTTTATTTTTTCGTCTCTTCCTGCATCGTATTGATTAAATATAATATTTAATATAGTATTTCTTAGCAATTACCGTTTATTTTACAGAGATCTATCCCACAATGCAATTTCAAGTTTGGAACAAAATGCCTTCGAAACACTGACCGAAATAGAAAGATTGTAAGTTGGATGTGTCTTGCTGATACTACTTTTTGATTGTGCATTCACCTCTTTATTTGACGTTTCTTGACACGTCTCTAGCTGATATTCACTCTAAATATATGCGAGACTCTGTGTGAATGTGTGTGAAAATTTTTGTGTATGTTGTGTATATCCGTGTTTGATATTATTTGTATAAGTGTGTTTATGTGTCTATCTATGTTTGCGTCCATCAGTTTGCCTATGACGGTCTATCCTTTATTTTCTTCATTTCCTTTCCTGTGTTTAATTATTGTTTTTTATTTGAGGTATAAAATGAAAACCATTGACAAAACTTTTTTGCTCTTCCAATGATGTTGACATTTTCCGACTGAAAAATCTTTCTCTGCTTCTTATACATCAACGTGTCTTTTACTCTTTTACTTGTGTCAGTCCTTTGACTGTGGCCATGCTGGAGCACCTCCTTTAGTCGAGCAACTCGACCCCGGGACTTATTCCTTGTAAGCCCAGTACTTATTCTATCGGTCTCTTTTTGCCGAACCGCTAAGTGACGGGGTGATAAAAACACCAGCATCGGTTGTCAAGCAATGCTAGGGGGACAAACACAGACACACAAACATACACGCACACATACATACATACATACATATATATATATATATATATATATACATATATATACAAACGGATTAAGTCGATTACATCGACCCCAGTGCGAAACTGGTACTTAATTTATCGATCCCGAAAGGATGAAAGGCAAATTCAACCTCGGCTGAATTTGAACTCAGAACGTAACGGCAGACGAAATACGGCTACGCACTTCGCCCGGCGTGCTAACGTTTCTGCCCATCTCATCATCATAATCTTTACTCATCATGAACATCAACCAATTCTCACACATTTACCTCTCTGCTCTTTTCTTCCAGCATCTCATTGATTAAACTCTATAGTTAATATTTATCATTTCTTCTTTTTTTATCTTACAGAGATCTATCCAATAATAACATGTCGAGTGTTACACAAGGAGCTTTCGAAAACCTTTACAATTTAAAGCATTTGTAAGTTGTCTCTCTCTTTCTGATATTAATTCCCTGATTGTATCTTTCTGAATATTTAACATCTTCCCATCTTCCTTTCTCCACCCTCTCTTTGTGTTTTATAACTCACATTTTCTCTGATTTTGTGTGGGACATCGTGGTTGAAGGAAAGTGAGTGTCTTTGATTTTGTGCATAACTATATAATGATTTTCTTTTCTTCATTCTCTCTTTTACTCTTTTGACTGCGGCCATGCTGGAGCACCGCCTTTAATCGAGCAACTCGACCCCGGGACTTATTCTTTTTGTAAGCCCAGTACTTATTCTATCGGTCTCTTTTTGCCGAACCGCTAAGTGACGGGGACGTAAACACACCAGCATTGGTTGTCAAGCAATGCTAGGGGAACAAACACAGACACACAAACACACACACATACATATATATATATATACATATATACGACAGGCTTCTTTCAGTTTCCGTCAACCAAATCCACTCACAAGGCATTGGTCGACCCGGGGCTATAGCAGAAGACACTTGGCCAAGGTGCCACGCAGTGGGACTGAACCCGGAACCATGTGGTTGGTTAGCAAGCTACTTACCACACAGCCACTCCTGCGCCTACTTTACTTTCTTAGTTTTTTTTCCCCCAATATTGCCGCCAACAACTGTCAGAAATATCATTGCAACGATCTTAGATGCTAAAGTAACTTATAAGGGAGGTAAACTCAGAGAAAGACTTCCTAACTGAAATTAGTATGGATAGACTCTACTCAAAAGAAACTTATAAATAACTAGGTACAAACGGAGATGGAAGTATGAAGATAATGCAAAAGTAGTACTACTTGCGAATATTTCTCGTAATGTATTGCTGCCATCTAAATCATTTTTAGAAAATTGTTGGAGGAAACACGTCAAATTCTAACATAAAAAAGAAACTTGTTAACGACAGACGGAACGTGTTTATCTTTTAAACACGTTTCAAAATATTTGTCTAGAAAATATAATTAATTAAATTGAATTCATTATATGCAGGATTATTTGGTATTAAACATTAACTAGTTTAGATAATTAACTGATATATTGTTATATAATCTTTAGAATATATATATATATATATATATATATATATATATATATATATATAATATATATATATATATATATATATATATATATATATATATATATATATATATATATATATATATAGGCGCAGGAGTGGCTGTGTGGTAAATAGCTTGCTAACCAACCACATGGTTCCGGGTTCAGTCCCACTGCGTGGCACCTTGGCCAAGTGTCTTCTACTATAGCCTCGGGCCGACCAATGCCTTGTGAGTGGATTTGGTAGACGGAAACTGAAAGAAGCCCGTCGTATATATGTATATATATATATGTGTGTGTTTGTGTGTCTGTGTTTGTCCCCCTAGCATTGCTTGACAATCGATGCTGGTGTGTTTACGTCCCCGTCACTTAGCGGTTCGGCAAAAGAGACCGATAGAATAAGTACTGGGCTTACAAAGAATAAGTCCCGGGGTCGATTTGCTCGACTAAAGGTGGTGCTCCAGCATGGCCACAGTCAAATGACTGAAACAAGTAAAAGAGTAAAAGAGTAAAAGAGTAAAAGAGTATATATATATATATATATATATATATATATATATATATATATATATATATATATATGTAAAAAAATACAAACTGCGACAAGAACGCAAAACATTTAGAAGACGATACAAAAAAACAAGGACGGGACATTCGACGCCTTCAATCTTCAGTCAAGAACCGGATCATCCTCGCAATTTCGGCTGATTAATCTTGAGATTGTTCCGATCTGGCCAGCCCCAAAGGAAAATCTAAGCCAAGCGCATTAGATTCCTTGGACGAAAGCCTCGAATGTATACAAAACAAGGACGGAAAAACGGACGATGTTACACGAATAAGAATACAAAAATACGTAAAAACAATAATGATAATAATAATAACTAAAACAGGACGTCACAGAAAGGCGTCTTTTCGACGGTGTGTAAGAGTTTGTGTGTGTAAGAGAGCTTATGTATGTGTTTGTATGTATCTATTAGTATGTGTATATAAGTCATTGTATTTATGTATATATTATAGAAAACTATTACAAAATTATTCCTTTACGTTATTTTAATAAAAGTATATTAAAAAATTAGTGGATATGTATATATATCTATGTATGAGAATCTATGTGTGTGGACGTGGACGTATAGTTATATATATGTGAATGTATATATATATATATATACATGCAAATATGTGCACATCAACGTTCGCATATATGTATATGTACGAGCATGTGACGTGTGCATGCCTGCACATGTATATAAGCATATGTGGATGTACATTTAGCCGTGCATGCATGTATATGTATGTGTATGTATGCATGTATGTGCGTGCATGTATGTTTATATGTATGTGTGTGTATGTATTTTTTCCATATGTATTTGTAAATGTATATGTATGAGTAAATTATTTTTCTAATAGATATATTATGGTATTTTATTTCTTAATGATATTTATTAGTAATGTAATTAAATCAAACTGTGATTTTATCTATTTCATTCCTTTATGTGATTTTAAAATTATCTTCAATATATAATATATATGTACGGATATATATATATATATATAATATATATATATATAGGTACAATAAATTCAGGGTGAATACTTGATAAGTGTAAGCACCTGGTTTAAAGCTCTCTTCAGCCGCATGTGTTGTTTTTTTTATTTCATTTGATGAATATATATATATATATATATATATACATGGTGTGTGTGTGTGTACATAAATATATGTATGTGTCTATGTGTATGTGTATGTCTATATATATATATTTTTATATATATATATATTTATATATATATATACATACGTATATATATGTATATATATATTATGTATGTATATGTGTATATATTTATACATATATGTATTTATGCATTTATGTATGTGTTTATATCTTTGTAGTATTATAACATTGAATTATTATCATTTAGATAAAAATTATTCTTGCATACATATTTATTTTACACCGTATCAAAAACAAACTTTTTAAATTACTTAATTACTTTTTTGTAATTATCTTCTTTTAATACATCATATATGCCTATATATATATATATGCCTATATATATATATATAGGCACACATTTCTTGCATACAATTGAAACCTAAGATAATTAACCCCTTGATGTCCTAAGAGAGGAAAAAATTTTTAAAAAATTTTTGAGAAAATTTTGAAAAAATCTTTGAATTAAATTTGCAAGGGGAAATTACTCCCCTTTTAGCGTATGGTCTGCTACTTTTTTAGAAGCAATATCAGGAATTATATTCTCCTTGATTTGACAAGTCATCTGTTTACAAGCTGACCACAGACGGACACACAGACACGGGCTTCTATCAGCTGCCTGACCAACAAAATCAGCAGTTCTCTTTCCCTCTACCCGCTGCCTGACAGACTCCCACACATACACAGGCGCGCACACACATACATGTAGGTAGGGTCCCACACCTATATAAGATAGCCTTAATTCTTAAAACAATCCGAACATTAACATTAGTTATACAGAATATATTCACACCCTTTGGTTTTCAGTATTTCTTCCACTAACAGGTTTGACCGCAGTCTGACCTTGATTTATTCCAACGGACTTTTTCGTCGGCGTCCACCCCCACCCCCGACGTCAACGCACATTGAGAGACAGTTTTGTGCTTTTTCATGGGCTCCTAAGGAGCGTTTTGTTCGAATACCTTGCTGCGCATTTGTTTTGGATTTTTAAATTCCTGGATTTTCCTGAAGAGAATGCTGCAAAATGGTCTCCTTATTCAATCCGAATTTGGAAATTTGCGGCCTTTGAAACATGTGTAGAAAATAATAAAAGGAATTCTGTAGAATCTTCGTTCAGCTCCATTTCTTCCCTTCACTAAATATATTAAACTTCAATTATCCGCGCTAAGGCACGGTTGCGACACCCCAAGGTCGTAACTTCAACCGTGTTTTTGCTGTTGTGATTTTTGCTACCCAGGTATCGGTTAAATTTTGAATAATCCTTAACAAGATAATTCATTTATCCATTTCAATAAATATATATATATATATATATATATATATATACATGTGTGTGTGTATATGCGTGCATAATCGGATTCTATGAATGAAGTATTACTTTCACCATGCATATTGGAGTGATTACCCTTTATTTAACGTTTTTTTTTCATAACGTTTGTCTTAATAACTGATGAGATACCGGAGCAGATTCAGTCTCGTTATCGAAACTCTGAGTTTTTTTATGACAACCAACTAATTGTCACATATTATATATATGTATATGTATATATATATATATATATATATATATATATATATATATATATATATATATCAAATGAAATAAAAAACAGAACACAAAGGATGTCGCGGTACACGTGTTTCAAGCTTTATACTACAACCTATTCTTACATCAATGTATAATCGACATAGCAGATGGTTTAAAGCTCTCTTCAGCCGCATGCAATTGCTATACCAACACTTGCTATATCTGGCATATACAGGTGCTTTACACTTATCAAGTATTCACCCTGAATTTATTATATATATGTATATATACGCCATGATAGATCGTTAGCTACTACACCCATTTTTTTCTCACCTTGTTTCTCTCCTTGTTTATTTCTGTGTATCTTTCTGTCGAAGAGCGTAGGCTCGAAACGAAAAAGACTTTTTCTATTCCTGAGCGCCATACTAATACAATTGTTTGTTTGTACTCCACCTGCCTTCGTCTTTTGTTTAATTTCGTTAACTTGCCCTTTATATATACATACATATATATAAACATAAAGAGAGAGAGAGAGAGAAAGAAACAGATAGATAGATGGCTAGATGGATACATAGATGATCCTGTAAATGGCAAGATTGGCATTAATTCTTGCATAGGCTTGGAATATCGTTTTTAAAGTGAGAACTGTCCTTGAAATATTCAGTGTTATTTTAATAATTCATAATTTATTATCCTTGCAATAATGCTATGCAATCGGGGTATATAATTATAATAATATTTGTATCGTAGATGACAAAGTTATGCAAAACTCATATTCTACACACAACAAATTTTGGGTTTTGTTTGGTCATTCATATAATTTACTTCAATATATTTCTTTTTGCGGTATCACATAATATTTCTTCTTGACTCAGCGTATTTAACCTACATTCATTGAACCTATTCCTGTGCAAATTACATCAACAGGACAACCATACAGAGAAGTAAACAACTGTACAATGAATCTGAGTGTTTATTATGTCAGTGTTGACTAAAGGGAAATTTAGAAAGTATTTAACAGGAGAAAAAACTGATCTAGTGGTTTTTACGTATTTTATCTTAACTTTGTCTCTTTCTTTCAGAAATTTGAGTTACAACAATATTCAAATGTATGAAGATGGTGCCTTCTCACCCCTTGGCAACATAAAAACGATGTACGTACAACAAAACTCTTTATTTCTTGGAAAAGTAAAACACTTTGTAAAACTAATATCATAAATAGAGAACGTCAAATTCCCGTGGCCGACATACGTATGTGTATGTGCATGTATATAAATGAATAAATAAATATAGAGTTTTTATATATATATATATATATAACTATCAAAAAGTATTTAATATATATATATATATATATATATATATATATATATATATATATATATATATATATATATATGTATATATATATATATATATATATATATATATATATATATATATATATATATATATATATATATATAAATTATTAATTTAAATAATTTTTAAAATTTTAACTTTAAATTTAAATAATTTAAATTTTGAATTTTATATTTTATATATTTTATTAATTAATTTTATTTCTATGTATTGGTTTATGATTTTCACTGTTTGATTTGCCTAATAGTGGTTTTATCTCTAATTTAATATATATATATATATATATTATATATATATATATATATTATATATACACATACATACATATACATTCATTTTGCGTTTATACTTTTATTTTCTCATTCATTTGACTGCGGCCATGCTGGAGCACTGCCTTTCATCGAACAAATCAATCTCAGGACTTACTTTTATCGGTGCCTTTTACCGAATCGCTAGGTTACATAGACATAAACAAACCAACATCGGTTATCCAGTGATGATGGGGGCAAAGACACACACAGACATATATATATGTGTGTGTATGTACGACGGGCTTCTTTCAGTTTCCGTTTATGAAATCTACCTACAAGGCTTTGGTTGTCCCACCGGTCTGACAGGTATCGACTTGGTTTCCGGGATTCGCCAGTGTAGATATGGTCCAGCGGCACACGGTCATCCAGACCGTTTCTAGGTGAGGTATTCTGTAGGGTATCGAATATGGATAGCATAGGTTGTCCATAGTTTAAACCGATGGGCTATAGACAACAAATTCATGATATGTATAGTCGACTGTGATAGGCTTCATAGACAGGGCCCCGATTAGTGGAATCTGAACACGTTGTTGCCTGAGCGGAAACATTTCAGTGTCAGGGTTAGTGAACAAGTTAAGAAGGAGTTGACAGCGGTAATAATCAACAGGCGGCGAGTTAGCAAAAACGTTAGCACGCCGGGCAAAATGCTTAGCGGTATTTCGTCTGCCGCTACGTTCTGAGTTCAAATTCCGTCGCAGTCGACTTTGCCTTTCATCCTTTCGGGGTCGATTAAATAAGTACCAGTTACGCACTGGGGTCGATGTAATCGACTTAATCCGTTTGTCTGTTCTTGTTTGCCCCCTCTGTGTTTAGCCCCTTGTGGGTAGTAAAGAAACAGGTAATAATCAACAACAAATGGTGGCTCACCCTGAAAAGGGCGATTAGAATAGAATCCATAAGGTTCAGCAAAGAACTAGCAGCAGAAAGAAACAGAGAAGAGACAGAGCTAGTCAAGGAGTTGAGCGGGGTTTTTTAGAAAAGGCATCGCGATGACGTGCTCGAAGTGAGATAGGGATTCGACCAATACTTTCTAGCGAAACACGAATGTTGTGCTATCAGACCTATGGCGTGAGCACGTACATACGAAGGGACGAAAGCCGTTCAATGAACATGAGTGTTAGAGGTACAGCGCGGCAATATATCAACAATCTGATCCTCGCAGGACCATGAAGTGCAAATGATAACTGATCTGAGGCAGATGTGTGCGGTCTTTCAGCGGTGCTTCACTCAACTGTTCCGGTGCTGTGATGAGCCGGGATGCATGATGGTTTTCACGTCGCACCTCGACGGGCTGCCGCGGCTTTCGGCGGCGGATGCGGAGCGCTGCCAAAGGCTGATAACAGCCTCTGAAATACGGGGAGAAATGGGTAGCTGCATGACGGTTAAAATGCCTGGTTCAAATGGTCTGCCCCACGAGCTTTATGCTTACATGCCAAACTTGTTCACTGACCTCTTAGCAAACATTTACTGCAACTGACAACAGAATGGGAGAATTTCTAGTTTTGTGAGCCAGGGAGCGGTGGCATTTCTGAGAAAAATCATGCGTGGGTTTCTCTATTTCTCTGAACCTTATTCAGTTAAAGTTTTGTTTATAATTACAGCAACCTCAACGGCAATGAGAAGCTGAAGTGTGGACATCACCTACCGGCCGTGGTAAATTGTATGACGAGTAGATTTTATGACGTGAAAGTCCTGGGCGAATGTCTAACAAATTTAGACACTGAAGAAGACGTATTAATGCCTATAATGAATTATTCCCGAAGCCAAAGTTAGTAGAATCTTTCTTGCTTCTGTTGCTTCTTTTTTTTAAAAATTTTTCGAATAACAGGAGTGGCTGTGACGCAGGAGTGGCTGTGTGGTAAGTAGTTTGCTAACCAGCCACATGGTTCCGGGTTCAGTCCCACTGCGTGGCATCTTGGGCAAGTGCCCTCTACTATAGCCCCGGGCCGACCAATGCCTTGTGAGTGGATTTGGTAGACAGAAACTGAAAGACGCCTGTCGTATATATGTATATATATATATGTATGTGTGTGTGTTTGTGTGTCTGTGTTTGTCCCCCTAGCATTGCTTGACAACCGATGCTGGTGTGTTTACGTCCCCGTCACTTAGCGGTTCAAACGAGACCGATAGAATAAGTACTGGGCTTACAAAGAATAAGTCCCGGGGTCGATTTGCTCGACTTAAGGCGGTGCTCCAGCATGGCCGCAGTCAAATGACTGAAACAAGTAAAAGTAAAAAGTAAAAGTAAAAAGTAAAAGTAAAAGCAAAGTAACAAAAGACCAGGTCATTCTCCCAAGGGCATCTTATAATGATTTATGAATCAGGACCAATGTATAGGGATATAAAGAAACAAAAGCGTTACATAACCACGTCCTTCACAAGTCCCATGCCACGCACGCGATTAACCGAAGACTGTTTGATTTCATTCTTTTTCTTCTTTTTTGCCATGTGTGAGTTACAAATATTGTTGTCTGTGGAGACATATGTTTGTAGAAAAAGGAAATAGTAGTCTTTTGGCTGCTATTTCTTAAGTTTTCGGTATGTGGTCAAGCAACTTATTGTTATATATATATATGTATATATATGTATATATATATATATATATTATATATATATATATATATATATATGTAATAATAATAATAATATTAAGGAGAAATAATTTAAATTTAGAATTTTATATTTTATATTTTTTTATTAATTTTATTTCTATGTATTGGATTATGATTTTCACTGTTTGATTTGCCAAATAGTGGTTTTATCTCTAATTTAATATTTAATATATATATATATATATATATATATAATATATATATATATAATATATATATATATATATATATATATATATATAATACCGGAGTAAACACATAAATGTGAAACAAGGTGGAAGAAAGAGTACTCAAATACCAGGGGTAGAGTAATATGCTTTATTTAAAAGCAGCAGAAATTCAACAAAACCTGTTACTCTGAGTTTCACGTTCCCGTTCGTCGGACAGTTTTTGTTAACAGATTACTGTCCGACGAACGGGAACGTGAAACTCAGAGTAACAGGTTTTGTTGAATTTCTGCTGCTTTTAAATAAAGTGTATATATATATATATAACATGTATACATAGATATAAAATGTATTGGATTCGGTTTTCTACCCTCCCTGTCGTTAACTCTTACACGTCTTTTCGCAAGGAATTTCACATTTCACATCTCTCCCACCGCGTGATATGTGTGAATGGTTCGTTGACAGAAATAGCGCTCGTTAGTATTAGATAAGCACTGTTTAATGGATTACTTTGGGTTTCACGTCCATAAAGCGCCTAATTTACGGCGTATCATCAGACCCCATACCTGTTAGCTGATGGCCTCCATAGCGAGCGTTCTCTCTAGAAAATAAAGGAGGAAAGACCTCACTGCTCAATGTCAATAGCAGGGGATTATCTCCCTCTGGTCATCGATGATAAGTAACCGTGTTACATAATGTGTTCCAATAGAGGGCGGCGAGCTGGCAGAAACGTTTGCGCGCCGGACGAAATAGCAGTATTTCATCTGCCGCTACGTTCTGAGTTCAAATTCCGCCGAGGTCGACTTTGCCTTTATCCTTTCGTGGGCGATTAAATAAGTACAAGTTATGCACTGGGGTCGATATAATCGACTTAATACCTATGTCTGTCCATGTTTGTCCCCTCTATGTTTGAGCCCCTTGTGGGTAGTACAGAAATAGGTATTTCATCTGCCGCTACGTTCTGAGTTCAAATTCCGCCGAGGTCGACTTTGCCTTTCATCCTTTCGGGGTCGATTAAATAAGTACCAGTTATGCGCTGGGGTCGATATAATCGACTTAATCCGTTTGTCTGTCCTTGTTTGGCCCCTCTGTGTGTAGCCCCTTGTGGGCAGTAAAGAATAATAATGGGTTCCAATAGGCCAGTAGCAATTTTCTGAAATGCAAGCAGGCTCCAAAGACTTCCTTTCCGACGTTAAAGATGTTACTCAGGTGGAGGGAGTCCTTTAGTATCCTCACCCGTTCCGCTATTGACAGTTTACAACGCTTGGACACGTTTTATGTAGAATCTGGATTTTCTAGGATTCTCTCTCTCTCTCTCTCTCTCTCTCTCTCTCTTTATCTTTCTTTTACTTGTTTCCGTCATGTGACTGTGGCCATGCTGGAGCACCGCCTTTAGTCGAGCAAGTCGACCCCAGGACTTATTCTTTGTAAGCCTAGTACTTATTCTATCGGTCTCTTTTTGCCGAACCGCTATGTTACGGGACGTATACACACCAGCATCGGTTGTCAAGCGATGTTGGGGGGGGGGGACAAAAACAGACACTCAAACACGCACATACACACATATATATATATACATATATACGACGGGCTTCTTTCAGTAGCCTTCTACCAAATCCACTCACAAGGCTTTGATCGGCCCGAGGCTATAGTAGAAGACACTTGACCAAGGTACTACACAGTGGGACTGAACCCGGAACCATGTGGCTGGTAAGCAAGCTACTTACCACACAGCCACTCCTGCGTCTATATCATCTCCATGATATTGTGTGTGAAATTCCGTCGTCATTCAGCTATCCTTCATGGCTGGCTGATGACATAATGTATCTCCTTTCCGTTCTCTAGTACGATAATCTGTCGTTGATCTCTATCTCTCTTATTTCTAAAACAAACTTCTCTTTGCTCCTGGCTCATCTGTTCTATCCTTTGCTAATTTCTTTCCCTCCTATACCGCAGCATACGTACCCTCTCCTCTTGCCTTATTTATTTTCTTCTCCTTATTTCCTCCCGCTTTTCCACCCGCAACCATTATCTCCTTCGATGCTGACATTCTCGTGCTAGATCCTTCATGCGATTATTTATATTTTAAAATTTACTATTAAAACAATAAATTTCAAAAATGATTCAGAGTGTTTCAATTGAAAAATATATACGAGTGTATGAGACAGTTTGTGTTTAAAAGCTGAAAATATTTCTGAAATACTCACCTGATATGCAAGTACAGTATATAGGATACGGTAATCTTTATATATAAAAGTGAAGTTGTGTGAGTGTCTGTCTACTCCGATTTAGATTCCTAACTACTCCCACATTTTGCGGTGCAGTTTAACCAAAACCGGGTATCTTATAGTCGTGATTCATATCGAGCCCTTCTGGGTATTAGCGCGCGTCTACGATGAGTCTACGATTTAAAAAAAATTTACCATCATTTCTCCGCATTATTAATGCATTTTTTGCTCGGTTTATAAAAGGGAAGTAACTCTCTAAAAATGCTTATATAGTTATTTCCCTTACAAACCCGAGCAGCGCCGGGCGATACTGCTAGTTAATTATATTGTAGGAAGCTAAAAAGTAAAGGGAAAAATCGAATTAATATTTTTGATTTTGTTCGTCTCTATGAATAATTTTTTTAATGCTTTCGTCAATTCCTTGATACAAGAAAAAAGAAATTGGAAAAAATCTTTACCAAAGCAGAAGAATTGTAACTTAACAAAAATATAGAAAAAGTTGCGTTGATTTCCACCACGTGGCACTAATCGCGCGCGCGCACACACACACACACACACATACATACATACATACATACGTACGTACATACATACATACATACATACATACATACATACATACATACATACATACATTCATATATATATATATGTCTGTGTGTGTGTGTGTGTGTGTCGTTTAAATAATGGTTACTTATATATTTCTTTGCTGCACAAAAGGGGCTAAACATAGAGGGTACAAACAAGGACAGACAAAGGGATCAAGTCGATTACATCGACCCCAGTGCGAAACTGGTACTTTATTTATCGACCCCGAAAGGATGAAAAGCAAAGTCGACCTCGGTGGAATTTGAACTCAGAACGTAACGACAGACGAAATACCGCTAAGCATTTCGTCCGGCGTGCTAGCGTTTCTGCCAGCTCATACACATAAACAAATGAGCCAATTGAGCATCTCTGTGTGGTTGCTCAATTTGCTATAAATAACAGCCAAATCTCTCTCAAGCTATGCTTTTGTTATTATTAAGGACAGGGGAAAAGCAGAATTAATATTTTTTAAAAATTTTGTTTGGCTCTATGAATTCGATTTTTTTAAACGCTTTCGTCCATTATTTGATACAAAAAAAAACAAACGAAATTGGAAAAATCCTGACCAAATTGTAACGTAACAAAAAAATTCAGAAAGAGAAATAAAGTGAAAAGATAATTTTTTTTAGCTGGGGTGTAATTTTATAATTAAAACAAATTCAAAATTTCGGAAAGAAGACTTAAAATGTTATCCGGCTGGCTTCAAATAGGTAGAAGACCTAAGAAATGTGTGTATGTATGTGTGTGTGTATGTGTGGTTGGGCCTTTAACAGTCAGAGGTCAATTTCAGTTCAATCGTAGAAAGGAATTCAAATACCTATCAACCACTCACACTCTCTTTCTCTC
>NC_043023.1:9572503-9637503 GCF_006345805.1 Octopus sinensis
CTAAGCCACGCGCCTTCACAATAGAATTAGTGTAATTACACCTATTGCTAATTACGTGTTTGAATCACACTGTCAATTGAACCTTGTTTTCTTGATTTTCTCACAGAATGCTGCAAATTATAGAAGTAATCCCAGAAAAGATTCCACTGGAAGAGCAGCGAGTGACAGCTATATATTCTAATCTTGGTATTGGTGCTGCCAAAGTGGAGAAGAGCACTTTCAATGGTCATATTCATGCTGTTTCATTTGGAACCAATGAAACGGAAGCAAGGAGTGAGGTACAATTCTTTCTCTTGATTATTCTCGTATTCAACGTTTATTTCAAATGCCAAGGTTGATAAAATGCGTCAGAATGAAATATATTTTTATTGTTATATAATAAAGATATGTTACAAAACTTGGCAGAGATTGCAATTTAAATACAAAATATGATAACATATACAGCACACAGATTATATAGTTTCACAATAAAGCTAACATAATCCTTTCCACTACAGAAACACTATGAAATTTTTCTGGATGGGAGAGTTAATTACATTGAACGCAGCACTTCAGTAATACGTATTTCATTGACCCCGAAAGAATGAAGGGCAAAATTGAACTCAATGGAATTTGAAACCAGAACCTAAAAACTGACGACATGCTGCATATTCTTCGGCTAGCCATTCTGCCAGCTCGCCACCTTAAGCTAAGAAAAACAATTTATTAACAAATATAAACCACAAATAAATATGCAACCATCCACCATTAGTCAATAGTAGTTTACAAATTCGTTATCACTATTTTCTGAAAACGGAAATATATCTATATATATAAAAGTGAGGTTGTGTGCTGTCTGTCTCCTACGATTTAGATTCCTAACTACTCCCACATTTTGCGGTGCACTTTAACCAAAACCGGGTCCCTTATAGTCGTGATTCATATCGAGCCCTTCTGGGTATTAGCGCGCGTCTACGATGAGTCTACAATTTTAAAAATAATTTACCCTAATTTTTTCCATTTTAAAGCATATTTTTTAAATAAAGGGAATTAACTCTCTAAAAATGTCTACGATGAGTCAACGATTTAAAAAAAATTACCATAATTTTTTTTTCCATTTTTAATGCATTTTTTGCTGTTTTTTGGCTATAACTCTCTAAAAATGCTTTATAGTTATTTCCCTTACAAACCCGAGCAACGCCGGGCGATACTGCTAGTTTTTGTATAAATAAATTATCTGCCTCGCGTGGGAATGAGCGAGTGTTGCGTGTGTGTGTTTGAGTGTGTGTATGTGTGTATTGTTTGTGTATTTGTGTTTCTGCTTGTGTGTCTGCGCACTCTCCCCGATGATACGTTTTATTCCTATTCAGAGTTTCAACCATATACACACTCGCGCGCATATATACACAGGAACACACACTGCAAAGCAATAATAATAATAATAATAATAATATGCTTTCTAATTGATGTATCAATACCAGCAGATGACAACGTGTCTCTAAAAGAAATGGAGAAACTTTCAAAATACAAAGACCTGGAAATAGAGGTAACCAGAATGTGGAACCTAAAAACAGAATCAATTCCTATCATAGTAGGTGCATTAGGCATGATAAAAAAATATTCATAAAAATACATAACAAAAACACCAGGACTTACAAACACATATAACATACAGAAAATTGCACTACTAGACACTGCACACATCCTACGCAGAACACTTTCCATACAATAACCATCAGAGCATCACAACAAATCACAGCACATACCCAAGGCACACAGAGCTGCGCTCGGTAGTGAAGTGAAAGCACGCTATAAAAATAAAACTACGGAATAATAATAATAATAATAATAATAATAATAATAATAATAATAATAATAATAATAATAATAATTATAATAATAATAATAATAATAATAATAATAGTAATAATAATAATAATATGCTTTCTAATTGATGTATCAATACCAGCAGACGACAACGTGTTTCTAAAAGAAATGGAGAAACTTTCAAAATACAAAGACCTGGAAATAGAGGTAACCAGAATGTGGAATCTAAAAACAGAAACAATTCATATCATAGTAGGTGCATTAGGCATGATAAAAAAATATTCAGACAAATACATAACAAAAACACCAGGACTTACAAACACATATAACATACAGAAAATTGCACTACTAGACACTGCACACATCCTACGCAGAACACTTTCCATACAATAATCATCAGAGCATCACAACAAATTACAGCACATACCCAAGGCACACAGAGCTGCGCTCGGTAGTGAAGTGAAAGCACGCTATAAATATAAAACTACGGTATAATAATAATAATAATAATTTTAATAATAATAATAATAATAATAATAATAATAATAATAATAATAATAATAATAATTCATTCCTCAAAATAACAAATTTCCAAAACCACAACACTTCATATTTGGAAGCTTTTACAAATACAATTGAAATAAAATTGTATGCTTGACACAATTGAACGTCACCAACACACACAGAGTAAAAAATAAAAACCTGACGATAGATCTTTCATACATCTTTAAATGTACTGTTGTATATATATTGACATTTAACACAACACACACGCACACACACACACACACACACACACACACAGTTGAACATATTCTGAAGAGAAAAGAAATCTGTTACTCTTTACTCTTTTACTCTTTTACTTGTTTCAGCCATTTGACTGCGGCCATGCTGGAGCACCGCCTTTAGTCGAGCAAATCGACCCCGGGACTTATTCTATGTAAGCCCAGTACTTATTCTATCGGTCTGTTTTGCCGAACCGCTAAGTAACGGGGACATAAACACACCAGCATCGGTTGTCAAGCAATGCTAGGGGGACAAACACAGACACACAAACACACACACATATATATATACATATAAACGACAGGCTTCTTTCAGTTTCCGTCTACCAAATCCACTCACAAGGCATTGGTCGGCCTGGGGCTATAGCAGAAGACACTTGCCCAAGATGCCACGCAGTGGGACTGAACCCGGAACTATGTGGTTGGTTAGCAAGCTACTTACCACACAGCCACTCCTGTTATTGAATTTTTTTTAAATCTGTCATTCAGTTCAGCAGAATTGTTAACACTTGGATACATTGGTTGTTCGTCTGGTATGTTGATTTTTGTTCATTCGTTATAAATCTTGAATTATGCTTGCACTGATGATTAAAAATTGCATTTCGGCACTAATTATGAAATCATGTGATTTGCAGCTGAATTCTGTTTTCGAGTGGTTTGCTTCGAGAGTTGCATTCCCTCGCATTCGGTACGATGTGTATATTTATTTTGGTAGTTTTTACTTCAAGAGTCCCTCCTAGCGTGTGGCATTTATGTGTAGAAATGCCCCCTATAGAATATAAATAAATATATTTTTAAAAATTGGAGGATTTTTCTCGAAGAAAGAAAAATGGTGGCGAGCTGGCAGAATCGTTAGCACGCCGGGCGAAATACGTAGCCGTATTTCGTCAGCCGTTACATTTTGAGTTCAAATTCCGCCGAGGTCGACTTTGCTTTTCATCCTTTCGGGGTCGATAAATTAAGCAACAGTTACGCACTGGGGTCGATGTAATCGACTTAATCCGTTTGTCTGTTCTTGTTTGTCCTCTCTGTGTTTAGCCCCTTGTGGGTGATCAAGAAATAGGTATTTCGTCTGCTGCTATGTTCTGAGTTCAAATTCCGCCGAGGTCGGCTTTGCCTTTCATTCTTTCGGGGTCGATTAAATAAGTACCAGTTACGCACTGAGGTCGATATAATCGACTTAATCCGTTTATCTGTCCTTGTTTGTCCTCGTTGGGTTTAGCCCCTTGTAGGTAGTAAAGAAATAGGTATTTCGTCTGCCATTACGTTCTGAGTTCAAATTCCGCCGAGGTCGACTTTGCCTTCCATCCTTTCGTGGTCGATAAATTAAGTACCAGTTATACACTGGAGTCGATGTAATCGACTTAATCTGTTTGTCTGTCCTTGTTTGTCCCCTCTATGATTAGCCCCTTGTGGGCAATAAAGAAATAAGCATTATTAACACTTGATGTTTTGAACCGCATTACAAACCCCTTCTTAGGCAACATATAGTAGGAGCGAATTTAAGAGAAAATATCAAACATGTTCCTAACTACACACGAAATATGAGAGCAAGCTGTCCTAATTTGTGATAAACTTTTAATGCGGCTCTCAACAAATATAGAGGCAGGGAAATTCATGGTGGGTGATAATGGGAGTTCTAGCTATTATGTTAATTCTAATGTTGAAGTGTTGTAATAATTGTGGAAGAAGTAGAAGATACAAAAGTAGTAACAACTGTAATAGTAATAATTCCACTTTGCACTGGGTCTCGAAGCTGTAATAGTAATAATTCCCCTTTGCACTGGATCTCGAAGCACATAAGGCAATAAATGATAGCACGTAAGTGGAAGCACTCCGTCGGTTACGACGATGAGGGTTCCGGTTGATCCGAATCAACGGAACAGCCTGCTCGTGAAATTAACGTGTAAGTGGCTGAGCACTCCACAGACACGTGTACCCTTAACGTAGTTCTCGGGGATATTCAGCGTGACACAGAGAGTGACAAGGCCGGCCCTTTGAAATACAGGTACAACAGAAACTGGAAGTAAGAGTGAGAGAAAGTTGTGGTGAAAGAATACAGCAGGGATCACCACCATCCCCTGCCGGAGCCTCGTGGAGCTTTAGGTGTTTTCGCTCAATAAATACTCACAACGCCCGGTCTGGGAATCGAAACCGCGATCCTCCGACCGCGAGTCTGCTGCCCTAACCACTGGGCCATTGCGCCTCCACTAGCCCGTAAGTATTGGGTTGAAAAATCATTTTGGATAGGATAAGTCGAAGGCTGCTCCTGAGACTTTCCCTATCCAAAATATCTAAATATTTCAACTCAATATCTGTGTGATTCGAGATTCACTATTCCGAGAAACAATTATTTCACTTCCCATTCGTCGAAAGTTGATAAATTTTTATGACGTCAACAGCATTCAGAAGTAATAGTAATTTCATGTTATTTACGAATTTCAATTTTTCTTTCATTTTCCTCCACCAGATATATAACGACTCAGTCTCACAAGTAGAAGATATGATGGACATCATTTCATTGCCAAAGAGTTTACTCAAACATCGGAAAGACGAAGAGCAGTCGAAATTTTCAAGGATTTCCTTTTTCTGTTTGCGGGATGATAAGCTATACAGGGTATGGCAAAAAATGGAAATATTACTTCTTCCAGTAGATTAGAGAATGCTTGAAATCATTGTTACGATATTGATAAAAGAAGAAACAATACTAATGCGACACAATTACCAATGTTTATATGTATGTGCTTATGTATTGGGTTAGCAACTAACTTACTCTTTACTCTTTTACTTGTTTCAGTCATTTTGACTGCGGCCATGCTGGTGCACCGCCTTTAATCGAGCAACTCGACCCCGGGACTTATTCTTTTGTAAGCCCAGTACTTATTCTATCGGTCTCTTTTGCCGAAGCGCTAAGTAACGGGGACCTAAACACACCAGTATCGGTTGTCAAGCAATGCTAGGGGGACAAACACACACAAACATACACACACGCACGCATATATATATATATATATATATATATATATATACATATATACGACGGGCTTCTTTCAGCTTCCGTCTACAAAATCCACTCATAAGGCTTCGGTCGGCACGAGACTATAGTAGAAGACACTTGCCCAATGTGCCACACAGTGGGACTGAACCCGGAACCATGTGGTTTGTAAACAAGCTACTTACCACACAGCCACTCCCTCCCTTTTTTAAAAATTTTGGAATTTATTGAGTTTTTAAATTTTAGAATCTATTTTTTTCGAGAATTCTATTTTTGAATCACTTTGGAATTAATTTGGTTTTTTTTTTCTAGTTAATTTTAGTTAATCGTTTGTTTTTAGATCATTAAAATGGAATGTCAAGTTAGGAAAAACGAGCATTTTTGACACCTCCTTCTTTTTGCTTTAAATCAAGGTTTTAAAGCTGCAAACACTGCTCTCAACATTCGTGCTGTTTATGGAGAGGGTGCTATAGCTGAAAGAATCGCTCGTGATTGGTATGACAAGTTCAAAAATGGAAGATTGGCGACGAACCGTAAAAGAGGGAACACAAATGAGTGACAGAGAGAGAGAGAGAGAGAGAGAGAGAGAGAGAGAGAGAGAGAGAGAGGGGAGAAATGGAAAGACAAGACGTCAACAAGAAAGTATGACATTACAACCAGCCAGGCAAAGTCTTCGCTACATTTGCGGTAACTGCCAGAGGGAGTGTTTGTCCAGGATAAGACTACACAGCCACAGCAGGAGATGTATTAGGTCATGAAATGTAAAAGCCGGACTAGATTATTTTATGCGCAATCCATTGTCTCTCGAGACAAAAAGGATACCAACAATAGTCGCAAACATACACATTCATGTATGTTTGTATATAGATATGTCACACACACACATATATATGCATATATATATATATATATATATATATATATATATATATATATATATATATATATATATATATATATGGAGAGAGAGAGGGGGGGGGTAGAGAGCATTAAAATAGAGGGCATTAAAAGGTTCGGACAGATAGACGACACAAAGGCGGACAAGAGAAACAACGATTAGGACAGGCAAAAAAGACGAGTTATTCTCGACTTTCTTTCTTCAGTCAAGTAACAGAAGTCACGACGATTTCGGACAGTTACACTCGAGATGGTTCGATCTAGTTATCCCCCAAAAAGTCTAAGCTAAGAGCATTAGACCCCTTTGTAAGAAAGCCAGCGATTGTGTACGGCAACAGAAACAAAGAAAAACAAACAAAAACGGAGAACATGGTACAGAATTACAATATAATATATATATGTATATATATATATATATATATATATATATATATATATATATATATATATATATAATTATATTTAAGGGCTGTTGCAGAAATCACTTGTCCCAAGGTGCTATGCAGTGAGATTGAACACAGAATACGTTGATTACCAAGACACCTTCTTAAGTACAAGACATACCAGAAGCTCTTAATTTTAACAATTTATATATAAAAGCAAATTATCCCGTTCTTAGAGCAACGACAATCCACAGCTATGAACTTACATGTAATATAAAAAATAAATGCGCCCTTTTTAAAGCCTAGCCCAGCTCATGGGCCCGGTTTCCCGGTTTCAATGGCGTATGTGTTCCCCAGCTGGACGGGACGCCAGTCCATCGCAGCGCTACTCATTTTTGCCAGTTGAGTGGACTGGAGCAACGTGAAATGAAGTGTTTTGCTCAAGAACACAACGCGTCGCCCGGTCCAGGAATCGAAACCACAATTTTACGATCATGATGCTGACACCCTAACCATTAAGCCACGCGCCTCCACACCCATGTAATATATATTGTAATATATATTGTACTAGCAGTATCGCCCGGCGTTGCTCGGGTTTGTAAGGGAAATAACTATAAAGCATTTTTAGAGAGTTATAGACAAAAAATAGCAAAAAATGCATTAAAAATGGAAAAAAAAATTATGGTAAATTTTTTTTAAAATCGTTGACTCATTGTAGACATTTTTAGAGAGTTACTTCCCTTTATTTAAAAAATGCATTAAAATGGAAAAAGATTATGGTAAATTATTTTTAAAATCGTAGACTCATCGTAAACGCGCGCTAATACCCAGAAGGGCTCGATATGAATCACGACTATAAGAGACCCGGTTTTGGTTAAACTGCATCGCAAAATGTGGGAGTAGTTAGGAATCTAAATCGGAGTAGACAGACACTCACACAACTTCACTTTTATATATAAAGATTAAGTCGCTGGACTGAGTATATCAAAGTAGTACAGCTGTAACGTTTCGTCTCTTGCTTTAATGATATATTTAACTCTTCTATGGCAATAAATAAGCTTATTTAACGACTCCTCTTTACAGGTAATACAAACTTCTAATAACCAAACAACTACTAAAGTTGACAGTCGTATAATTGCTGCAAATATTCCCAACGTTAATATAACCAACCTTGATGAACCAGTTACAATATCATTCAATGTAATCGATCAGGTAATAACTATGTGATTTGTTATAACCGTCGTTATAGCTTTTGTTTCACTGCAAGAACGTACCACACTGTTCCCAAGGGAAACACGTACCACGGCAGCTACTACTACTACTACTACTGCCACTGCTACTACTACTACTACTACTACTACTACTACTGATGCTGCTGCTGCTACTGCAGCTGCTGCTGCTACTACTAATACTACTGCTGCTGCTCTGCTGCTGCTACTACTGCTCCTACTACTACTACTACTGCTGCTGCTGCTGCTGCTGCTACTACTACTACTACCACCAACACCACCACCACTACTACTACTACTACTACTACTACTACTACCACCACCACCACCACCATCACTACTACTACTACTATTACTACTACCACCACCACCACTACCACCACAACCACTACTACTACTACCACCACCACCACCACCACCACCACCACCACCACCACTACTACTACTACTACCACCACCACCACCAGCACAACCACTACTACTACCACCACCACCACCACCACTACCACCACCACTACTACTACTGCTACCACCACACCACCACCACCAAACTACTACTACCACCACCACCACCACCACTACTACTACTACTACCACCACCACTACTACTACTACTACCACACCACTACTACTACTACTACTACTACCCACCACACACCACCACCACCACCACCACCACTACTACTACTACTACCACCACACCACCAGCACAACCACTACTACTACTACCACCACCACCACCACCACCACCCCACACTACTACTACTACTACTACCACCACCACCACCACTACTACTACTACTACCACCACCACCACCAGCACAACCACTACTACTACTACCCACCACCACACCGGACACTACCACCACTACTACTACTACCACCACCACCCCACCACCACTACTACTACTACTACCACACCACCACCAGCACAACCACTACTACTACTACCACCACCACCACCACCACTACTACTACTACTACCACCAACCACCACCACCACCCACTCTACAACACCACCACAACCACCACCACTACTACTACTACTACCACCACCACCAACCTACAACCACTACTACTACTACTACCACCACCACCACCAGCACAACCACTACTACTACTACCACCACCACAACTACCACCACTACTACTACTACCACCACCACCACCACCACCACCACCACCGCTATTTTGTTAGTTTAGCAAAGATTCATTACATGTATTTTAATTACAAAGTATTTGATTAAAATATCAGAATTTAAATTGTTTTTCAGAATGTCACCAACCCACAGTGTGTTTATTGGGATGACTCCCCGGGACAGAATCCCAACTGGTCATCAAAAGGCTGCAATATATACAAATATGTACCTGGAAAGAACGTAGTTTGTTCTTGCAACCATCTTACAAGTTTTGCTTTACTAATGGTTGGTATCACTACGACAAATAGTAATTGCTAGTACATTGGCCATTCTGTCTATGCTCTCTTTTACTCTCTCTTTTACTCTCTTTTACTTGTTTCAGTCATTTGACTGCGGCCATGCTGGAGCACCGCCTTTAATCGAGCAACTCGACCCCGGGACTTATTCTTTTGTAAGCCCAGTACTTATTCTATCGGTCTCTTTTGCCGAACCGCTAAGTAACGGTGACATAAACACACCAGCATCGGTTGTCAAGCAATGCTAGGGAGACAAACACAGACACACAAGCACACACACACACACACACACACCACACACACACACACACATATATATATATATATATATACATATACAACGGGCTTCATTCAGTTTCCGTCTACCAAATCCACTCACAAGGCTCTGCCCAAGGTGCCACGCAGTGGGACTGAACCCGGAACCATGTGGTTGGTAAACAAGCTACTTACCACACAGCCACTCCTGTATATATATACGATGGGCTTCTTTCAGTTTCCCTCTACCAAATCCACTCACAAGGCTCTGGTCGGCCCGAAGCTATAGTAGAAGACACTTGGCCAAGGTGCCACGTAGTAGGACTGAACCCGGAACCATGTGGTTGGTAAACAAGCTACTTACCACACAGCCACTCCTGAGCCAATGCATAAATAATTTCAACACGTATTAAACAAAATGTTGGTGAATATTTTTGTAAATATGTGAGGCTAATATTTTGTAATGAGTCACTGTTGTTCTTGCTGCTATTGCTGTTATTTATAACTTTAAACTAAGTATCATGTCCACTAGGTGTACCCAGCTACCATTCTCAATTAAATGCATGAGGATTCCTCCAACAATGATGTGAAGAGGCGGAGAGAATAAGTCATCTCTCCTTCATTTAAAATCTATTGTGTCGAAACTATCTGAATGGCAGACTTAGTGATAGATACATATTTCATGTGGAGGCGCAATGGCCCAGTGGTTAGGGCAGCGGACTCGCGGTCATAGGATCGCGGTTTCGATTCCCAGACCGGGCGTTGTGAGTGTTTATTGAGCGAAAACACCTAAAAGCTCCACGAGGCTCCGGCAGGGGATGGTGGTGATCCCTGCTGTATTCTTTCACACACAACTTTCTCTCACTCTTACTTCCTGTTTCTGTTGTACCTGTATTTCAAAGGGCCGGCTTGTCACTCTCTGTGTCACGCTGAATATCCCCGAGACTACGTTAAGGGTACACGTGTCTGTGGAGTGCTCAGCCACTTACACGTTAATTTCACGAGCAGGCTGTTCCGTTGATCGGATCAACCGGAACCCTCATCGTTGT
This sequence comes from Octopus sinensis, assembly GCF_006345805.1. Classification (NCBI taxonomy): domain Eukaryota; kingdom Metazoa; phylum Mollusca; class Cephalopoda; order Octopoda; family Octopodidae; genus Octopus; species Octopus sinensis. The sequence goes on from NC_043023.1 coordinate 9,583,338, forward strand.
AACCGACGGAGTGCTTCCAAAAAAAAAAACATATTTCATATATAATAGCTCTCCATGGTACAATAAACATGCTTGCAGCTTAGATGTTAAGCCCTTGGTCTCTTCATGATTTTGTTTCAAGATCTTTTTCTCTCATTTACCTGAAACGTTTATTTCAATACTGCACGTGTATCCATTATTTATCAGTTTTACAACACCCCTGCTGCCCATTAAATAATACATACTCCTAATAGAAAATTGCTTCCGCCTATCTGAATATTCCTAATTTATAAAACTACTAGCAGTTTTGCCCTGCTCGTGCGCTCGTGCGTTCTATACACGCGCGAATTAAGCTAAACTTGGATGAAGTTCAATCAAAATTCAATTATTTTGGTTTTAAAATCAAGCATTTAATGCCCTCTATTTTTGCGCTCATGTGTTCCGTTTCCTCAATGGGAAGTACGTAGAAGCGTTTCATAAATTTTTGTTGATCAAATAATTGCATTGTTGAATTATTCTTTTAGATCAGTATTTCTCAACGGGGATTTCAGGGGAGAGTTTCAGGGAGTCGCGGGCGATGTATCGTGATGATCAAAAATCCGGCCTGCTAAAATTTGGTTAAAGTGATTCAAACTGCAGACCCAACGCAAAATGGTCACATTTAATTCAAAGCGTTAAAAATGTTATGAAAACAATTGGTATGTGTTCACAAAGTCCAAACGATTAATACGAAAAAACCCTCCAGGCTACATCCCGACAATTCATTTCTTTGCCGAATTTCTACAATGTTTACAGCGATTCGTTTTTACATCTTGATTTTTTATTTTTCATGCAATTTACGCATGCTTGCACGCATGGTGACCACAGCTCACGTCAAACAGCTGACTGAGTAAAGTTCACTAATCAATGCATGGGATAAGGCCTAAACAAACACGTTATCGAATTTTGCAGTTGCGAGATGAATTTCGGAACAGAAATAGCGCAGTTCAGTTTTCATTCGTCTAAACTTTAAGTGACCCATTTTTGGTGGTTCTACGATTTGTTGGCTAGGAGGAGATGTGACGGGAAGTTAAACACACAGACACACACACAGATACATACACAGACACACAAGTTGAGTTTTATATATATAGATTGACTGGTATATAACGAAGGAAGAAGGAGCTAATACAGTGCTGCTTTCTACTATTGCAGAATGTCTACCAGAAAGAAATGGAAAATAATAGTCTGTTGTCTATTATTTCTAACGTTGGTTGCGGAATATCATTTGTCTGTCTCGTCCTGACAATAATAATTCATGCTTATTTCAAGTAAGTATTTCAATTTCTTATTTCTTTATAAACTGTTCAAATACAAAGAAACGATATCCATCAATTTGGGGGTCTCTCACAGAGTGGTAATGTTGATATCTGGTTAATGTCTGCTGGAAGATCATGGATGTGAAGAGAATTCCAGAATGTTGTAACTTTGACAAAGGATTGACAATTGCTTTAGCGCAGGTTTTTTTAACTCACAGCAAGGATGACGTAAGAAACAGAGAGGGTGGGGATGAGGGATGTCCTGTATGCTAATTCAGAAAAGCATAGTCTCTACTATAACTACTATGTCGGTCCCTACTTTCGTTATATAGTATGTCTGTAAGCAAGTAGTAGCGGATTGTTGAGTTAATATTTGCTCTTTAGCCATATTAATTTTGGGGGAGTGCTCAGTATTTCCTGACCCTAAACACGAATCTAAGACTTTCTGACATAGTGCAGGCTATAATCTATACATACATACATACATACATACATACATACATACATACAAGGGGCTAAACACAGGTAGGACAAACAAGGACAGACAAACGGATTAAGTCGATTATATCGTCCCCAGTACGTAACTGGTACTTAATTTATTTATCCCGAAAGGATGAAAGACAAAGTCGACATCGGCGGAATTTGAACTCAGAACGTAACGGCAAACGAAATACCGCTAAGCATTTTTCCCGGCGTGCTAACGAGTCTGCCAGCTCGCCGCCTTCAAACAGCTGATACAATCACTAAATTCCCATGTGTCTGCACATGCGATATTTTCAACAGAGAGTATTTTTCTGTTTAGTGCACATTATTCCCTAGAGAGCATAGAGTCGGTATATCTGGCGTATATATTTGGAAGCACTCCGTCGGTTACGACGACGAGGGTTCCGGTTGATCCGATCAACGGAACAGCCTGCTCGTGAAATTAACGTGTAAGTGGCTGAGCACTCCACAGACACGTGTACCCTTAACGTAGTTCTCGGGGATATTCAGCGTGACACAGAGAGTGACAAGGCCGGTCCTTTGAAATACAGGTACAACAGAAACAGGAAGTAAGAGCGAGAGAAAGTTGTGGTGAAAGAGTTCAGCAGGGATCACCACCATCCCCTGCCGGAGCCTCGTGGAGCCTTAGGTGTTTTCGCTCAATAAACACTCACAACGCCCGGTCTGGGAATCGAAACTGCAATCCTACGACCGCGAGTCCGCTGCCCTAACCACTGGGCCATTGCGCCTCCACCGTATATATTTATACTTCCAGGGACGGGACACCGCGCCCTCGTAGTGTTATTCATTTGTACCAGATGAGTAGACTGAGACAACATGAAATTTAGAGTTTCTCTGAAGAACATTATGCAGTCCAATCCAGGAATCGACAACGCAATCTTACGATCATCTGAGCTACACCCTAACCTCTAAAACATGCGCCTCTGTAAACAAACCGGTGCCGACGTCATTAAATTCTCATGTATTTCCACATGTAACAGATTCGACAAAGGCAACTGTGAAATAACTCAGTTTGGAAACATCTTAAAACATCTTTTCGAAGAAAACTTCTCTGCTCTTTTTCCGAAATCTCGTTTAGAGATTTGAACAAGACTAAGATGAATACAACTGCTCTAATGATAGAAGTTATTTATATATATAAGGCCATCCACGTAACATTTCATATCTCGAACATTTAATCACATAATGCTTTTTCTTTCACATAGAATATACATGCATAAAGTGGAGGCGCAATGGCCCAGTGGTTAGGGCAGCGGACTCGCGGGCATAGGATCGCGGTTTCGATTCCCAGACCGGGCGTTGTGAGTGTTTATTGAGCGAAAACACCTAAAGCTCCACGAGGCTCACATTAAAATATAAAGAAATATATAAATATATAAATTATATAAAATACATATATAATAGGAAACATGTAAGTAATATAATAAGGTAAGGGGATAAAAGTTCATCGTTTAGAAATTTTTCTCAGTGAAAATTACTTTCAAGATAAGGAAAACCTATTGTTAAAAGCCAGTGTCCAAGCAAAAAAGAGAGAAAACCATATTTACATTCCCTATGGCCATTTCAGGGTTCATCACCGTATTTAATGCCCGAGGGTGCATCACGATAATTACTACTCCTTCGGAGGTCTCGCCCTGGTATGTGATGTGTGTTTCTTTATTTTTTTCCCCTGATGGATACAGGTTCGTGTGTGACATAGCTAGCTAGAGGCGATGGCCTCTTGGAGCTAATCAACGGCAGCATTCGTCCTATTTTTCTAGACTGCCATATTAGCTTGGCAATAGCTATTAATAAACATAGTGTAGCGCGTCCACCCCCGGTTGTTTCGGTCCGCACGGTTCCTCCGAGGGTGCTCTTAGCCGAGTGTCTGGGGCGGCCGGTACGTTCTCAATACATACTCTCTCTCTTTTACTCTTTTACTTGTTTCAGTCATTTGACTGCTGCCATGCTGGAGCACCGCCTTTAGTCGAGCAAATCGCCCCGGGACTTATTCTTTGTAGCCCAGTACTTATTCTATCGGTCTCTTTGCCGACCGCTAGTTGACGGAGACGTAAACACACCAGCATCGGTTGTCAAGCAATGCTAGGGAGACAACACACAACAACACACACACACATACATCCTAATACATATCTATATATATATATATATATATATAATATAGATATATATATATATATATATTTACCATACATGTATACGACAGGCTTCTTTCAGTTTCCGTCTACCAAATCACTCACAAGGCTTTGGTCGGCCCGGGGCTATAGCAGAAGACACTTGCCCAGATGCCACGCAGTGGGACTGAACTCGGAACCATGTGGTTTGGTAAGCAGCTACTTCCACACAGCCACTCCTGCGCCTGTTTCACATATTTATATTTCGAATGACCGACACTGATAAACAAGTCGTAATTAATGTTTTGTGCATTGAGCAAATCTTTTAGCAATTCTTTTAATTAATGCAATATTATCTACTCTTTTTTTTTTTTTCATTAATTCAGAAATTTATGGAAATTAATGGCTTCCAAGGTTTTAGTAAACTTGTGCGTTTCTTTAGCCGCCACTTGTTTAATCTTTCTTGTTGGATTCCAAGAATATAGTACAAAAATAGCAGCTGTTTGTAAGGTAAGTGAAAACCAGTAATATTTTGTTTTATAATAAGCTTTACGAACCACAGTCTATTATTTTAATGTGGAGGCGCAATGGCCCAGTGGTTAGGGCAGCGGACTCGCGGTCGTAGGATCGCGGTTTCGATTCCCAGACCGGGCGTTGTGAGTGTTTTATTGAGCGAAAACACCTAAAGCTCCACGAGGCTCCCGGCAGGATGGTGGTGATCCCTGCTGTACTCTTTCACAACAACTTTCTCTCACTCTTATTACATACATGTATACGACAGGCTTCTTCAGTTTCCGTCTACCAAATCCACTCACAAGGCTTTGGTCGGCCCGGGGCTATAGCAGAAGACACTTGCCCAAGATGCCACGCAGTGGGACTGAACTCGGAACCATGTGGTTGGTAAGCAAGCTACTTACCACACAGCCACTCCTGCGCCTGTTTCACATATTTATATTTCGAATGACCAACACTGATAAACAGGTCGTAATTAATGTTTTGTGCATTGAGCAAATTCTTTTAGCAAATTCTTTTAATTAAATGCAATATTATTCTATCTTTTTTTTTTTTCATTAATTCAGAAATTTATGGAAATTAATGGCTTCCAAGGTTTTAGTAAACTTGTGCGTTTCTTTAGCCGCCACTTGTTTAATCTTTCTTGTTGGATTCCAAGAATATAGTACAAAAATAGCAGCTGTTTGTAAGGTAAGTGAAAACCAGTAAATATTTTGTTTTATAATAAGCTTTACGAACAACAGTCTATTATTTTAAATGTGGAGGCGCAATGGCCCAGTGGTTAGGGCAGCGGACTCGCGGTCGTAGGATCGCGGTTTCGATTCCCAGACCGGGCGTTTGTGAGTGTTTATTGAGCGAAAACACCTAAAGCTCCACGATTCTCCGGCAGGATGGTGGTGATCCCTGCTGTACTCTTTCACAACAACTTTCTCTCACTCTTACTTCCTGTTTCTGTTGGACCTGTATTTCAAAGGGCCGGCTTGTCACTCTCTGTGTCACGCTGAATATCCCCGAGAACTACGTTAAGGGTACACGTGTCTGTGGAGTGCTCAGCCCTTACACGTAATTTCACGAGCAGGCTGTTCCGTTGATCGGATCAACCGAACCCTCGTCGTCGGAACCGACGGAGTGCTTCCATCATTTTAAAATATATTTCATCTTGTAAGAACCCAGGCTATAAGCTCTTTCCAAATTTCTTCCACTATCTCTAAATATTACATATAATATTTGCGGTGCTCGACTTTACATTTCTCCATTTGGCCAGTGATGGCACTTGGTTAAGTGGTTAGTGTAATTGGCTCAAGATTCTCAGTTCGTGAGTTCGACTCCTTGATCAAGACTCTTTATTTCACGTTGCCCCATTCCACTGAGCTGACAGAAATGAATGCTACCTGTACTTCAAAATGGCCAGCTTTTCAACATTCTCTTTCACTGAAATTCCCTGAAGAATACGTTTCTGTGGAGTGCTCAGCCACTTTTACGTTATTTTCACGATGAGGCTGTTCCGTCAATCGATTCGTCTAGAATACTCATCGTCGGAACCGATGTAGTACCAGTTTTCATTTGACATATGGGAAACTACCACCTGTGTCATCTCTTGTGAAAGGTAAGAGAGTCCAGTTTGCTGGACATTGTTGTAGAGCTGAAAAAGAGGTAATTTCTACTCTTCTCCTCTGGAAGCCATCTACTCGCAACACCAGAGGGCGCACACTCTCCTACCCTGATGTAATCTCCAGGGATACATGCATCCAGCAACAGGACCTCCGTAATGCTATGATGGACCGTGAAGTCTGGCGTAGCATGGTAAATTCCATTGTCTTGACTACGGTCGCGATACCAGAGGGCGCACACTCTCCTACCCTGATGTAATCTCCAGGGATACATGCATCCAGCAACAGGACCTCCGTAATGCTATGATGGACCGTGAAGTCTGGCGTAGCATGGTAAATTCCATTGTCTTGACTACGGTCGCGATACCAGAGGGCGCACACTCTCCTACCCTGATGTAATCTCCAGGGATACATGCATCCAGCAACAGGACCTCCGTAATGCTATGATGGACCGTGAAGTCTGGCGTAGCATGGTAAATTCCATTGTCTTGACTACGGTCGCGATACCAGAGGGCGCACACTCTCCTACCCTGATGTAATCTCCAGGGATACATGCATCCAGCAACAAGACCTCCGTAATGCCATGATGGACCGTGAAGTCTGGCATAGCATGGTAAATTCCATTGTCTTGACCACGGTCGCGATACCAGAGGGTGCACACTCTCCTACCCTGATGTAATCTCCAGGGATACAGGCATCCAGCAACAGGACCTCCGTAACGCCATGATGGACCGTGAAGTTTGGCATAGCATGGTAAATTCCATTGTCTTGACCACGGTCGCGATACCAGAGGGTGCACACTCTCCTACCCTGATGTAATCTCCAGGGATACATGCATCCAGCAACAAGATCTCCGTAATGCCATGATGGACCGTGAAGTCTGGCGTAGCATGGTAAATTCCATTGTCTCGACCACGGTCGCGATACCAGAGGGCGCACACTCTCCTACCCTGATGTAATCTCCAGGGATACAGGCATCCAGCAACAGGACCCTCCGTAGCATGATGGACCGTGAAGTCTGGCATAGCATGGTAAATTCCATTGTCTTGACCACGGTCGCGATACCAGAGGGTGCACACTCTCCTACCCTGATGTAATCTCCAGGGATACATGCATCCAGCAACAAGACCTCCGTAATTCCCATGATGGACCGTGAAGTCTGGCGTAGCATGGTAAATTCCATTGTCTCGTCGACCACGGTCGCGATACCAGAGGGCGCACACTCTCCTACCCTGATGTAATCTCCAGGGATACAGGCATCCAGCAACAGGACCTCCGTAATGCCATGATGGACCGTGAAGTCTGGCATAGCATGGTAAATTCCATTGTCTTGACCACGGTCGCGATACCAGAGGGTGCACACTCTCCTACCCTGATGTAATCTCCAGGGATACATGCATCCAGCAACAAGACCTCCGTAATGCCATGATGGACCGTGAAGTCTGGCGTAGCATGGTAAATTCCATTGTCTCGACCACGGTCGCGATACCAGAGGGCGCACACTCTCCTACCCTGATGTAATCTCCAGGGATACAGGCATCCAGCAACAGGACCTCCGTAATGCCATGATGGACCGTGAAGTCTGGCATAGCATGGTAAATTCCATTGCCTTGACCACGGTCGCGATACCAGAGGGCGCACACTCTCCTACCCTGATGTAATCTCCAGGGATACATGCATCCAGCAACAAGACCTCCGTAACGCCATGATGGACCGTGAAGTCTGGCATAGCATGGTAAATTCCATTGTCTTCACCACGGTCGCAATACCAGAGGGTGCACACTCTCCTACCCTGATGTAATCTCCAGGGATACATGCATCCAGCAACAAGACCTCCGTAATGCCATGATGGACCGTGAAGTCTGGCGTAGCATGGTAAATTCCATTGTCTCGACCACGGTCAAACAATGATGATGAATGATGTTAGAGGATAACATCAAAATTTATGATAAGAAATACCAAGTAAAGTTTCATCAATCTTTGATTGATTGATTGATTCTAGTTTCAGCTCATGAGCTGTGGCCATGCTGGGGCACCGCGATTTAATTCGTCTAAGTATATTTTTGCAAGGCTTTTTCCACGCTTCCCCTCGCTTTTGTATAAAATGTCTAGCTCACCTCACATGACTATGCTAGCATCCTCTTTCACTTGGTTCAGTCATTTGACTGCGGCCATGCTGGAGCACCGCCTTTAGTCGAGCAAATCGACTCCAGGACTTATTCTTTGTAAGCCTAGAACTTATTCTATCGGTGTCTTATTGCCGAACTGCTAAGTTACGGGGATGTAAACACACCAGCATCGGTTGTCAGGCGATGCTGGGGGACAAACACAGACACACAAACATATACACACACATACACATACACATACATATACATGTATACAACGGGCTTCTCTCAGTTTCCGTTTACCAAATCCACTCACAATGCTTTGGTCGACCCGATTCTTTTGTAGAAGTCATTTGCCCAAGGTGCCACGCAGTGGGACTGAGCCCGGAACCATGTGGTTGGTAAGCAAGCTACTTAACACAAGCCACTCCTACGCCTACGCCTATTCTTGTCTTTTTCCTTAAATGGTTGCAGGCGAGATCTCGTTTTTGTCTCGTGTATGGCAATGATTGCAGGAGAGATCTCGCTGTTTCAAAATGGCGTTAGCTCCTTTGTGCCTCGTTACAGTGTCGACTCATTCACCCCTTTCTAAAAATGCCTGAAATTTGCTCAACGTGTCACAGAATCGTTAGCACTCCGGACAAAATGCTTAGCGGCATTTTGTCCGTCTTTACGTTCCTAGTTCAAATTCCACCTTTCACATTTCGAGATCGATAAAATAAGTATCAGCCGAGGACTGTAGTCAAGGTAATCGACCAACCCATTCCCCCAAAATGTCAGGCATTGTGCCAACAGAGGAAGGAGTTATTTTTATTAATATTATTATGACGTTATGATGAAGGCGGCGAGCTGGCAGGAACGTTAGCACGCCGGGAGAAATGCTTAGCAATATTTCGTCTGCCGCTACGTTCTGAGTTCAAATTCCGCCGAGGTCGATTTTGCCTTTCATCCTTTCGGGGTAGATAAATTAAGTACCAGTTAAGTACTGGGGTCGATGTAATCGACTTAATCTGTTTGTCTGTCCTTGTTTGTCCTCTCTGTGTTTAGCCAATTGTGGGTAGTAAAGAAATAGGTATTTCGTCTGTCGTTACGCACTGGGGTCGATATAATCGACTTAATCCCTTTATCTGTCCTTGTTTATCCTCTCTGTGTTCAGCCCCTTGTGGGTAGTAAAGAAATAGGTATTTCATCTATTGTTACGCAATGGGGGTCGATATAATCGACTTAATCCCTTTATCTGTCCTTGTTCGTCCTCTCTGTGTTCAGCCCCTTGTGGGTAGTAAAGAAATAGGTATTTCATCTATTGTTACGCAATGGGGGTTGATGTAATCGACTTAATCCGTCTGTCTGTCCTTGTTCGTCCTCTCTGTGTTTAGCCCCTTGTGGGTAGTAAAGAAATAGGTATTTCGTCTGCCGCTACGTTCTGAGTTCAAATTCCGCCGAAGTTGACTTTGCCGTTCTTCCTTTCGGGGTCGATTAAATAAGTACCAGTTACGCACTGGGGTCGATATAATCGGACTTAATCCGTTTTTCTGTCCTTGTTTGTCCCCTCTGTGTGTAGCCCCTTGTGGGCAATAAAAAAATAAGAATCGTTAGCAGGCGCAGGAGTGGCTGTGTGGTAAGTAGCTTGTTTACCAACCACATGGTTCCGGATTCAGTCCCACTGCGTGGCATCTTGGGCAAGTGTCTTCTGCTATAGCCCCGGGCCGACCAATGCCTTGTGAGTGGATTTGGTAGACGGAAACTGAAAGAAGCCTGTCGTATATATATATATGTATGTGTGTGTGTCTATGTTTGTCCCCCAGCATTGCTTGACAACCGATGCTGGTGTGTTTACGTCCCCGTCACTTAGCGGTTCGGCAAAAGAGACCGATAGAATAAGTACTGGGCTTACAAAGAATAAGTCCTGGGTTCGATTTGCTCGACTAAAGGCGGTGCTCCAGCATGGCCGCAGTCAAATGACTGAAACAAGTAAAAGAGTAAAAGAGTAATACAGGTAAAATTCTTTGATGCATTTTGTCCGTCATTATGTTCTGAGTTCAAATTCCACCGAGGGCGAATTTGCCTTTCATCCTTTCGGGTCCATTAAATAAGTATCAGTAAATCACTGTGGTTCATATAATCGACTTACCCACTTCCGTGAAATTGCTGGCCTTGTGTAAAAATTCGAAACCATTATTATTATTATGCAACGATAATGTGAAGAATTGTCTAAAGCATCAAAGGAAATTCCCTTCTACATTAAAACAAAAAAAAAAAACGTCTTTCTGAGATTTCTGTTGAAATTTCAGTTGGGTTTATTTCAATATTTATTATACTGGGTTCAATAATATAAAATATCAAAGACTGATATGTATTACCCACCACGGCAAAATAATATATATTCGAGGCCATGCTTCAATGTCAGATATCATTAATATCATTGTTGTTGTTGTAGGCAGTGGCTGCTCTCTTACACTACTTCCTCCTGACATCTTTCCTGTGGATGGCTGTAGAAGCAGTTCACATTTATCGAGGCCTGTTTGTATTCAAACCCATTCGGTCATCATTTATCAAGAAGAGTTCAATTTTGGTCTGGGGTATGTATAATGTCTTTTTTCTCTTTTTACTTGTTTCAGTAATTTTGAATGCGGCCATGCTGGTGCACCGCCTTTAATCGAGCAACTCGACCCCGGGACTTATTCTTTGTAAGCCCAGTACTTATTCCATCGGTCTCTTTTGCCGAACCGCTAAGTGACGGGGACGTAAACACACCAGCATCGGTTGTCAAGCAATGCTAGGGGGACAAACACAGACACACAAACATACACGCACATACATATATATACATATATACGATGGGCTTCTTTCAGTTTCCGTCTACCAAATCCACTCACAAGGCTCTGGTCGGCCCGAGGCTATAGTAGAAGACACTTGCCAAAGGTGCCACGCAGTGGGACTGAACCCGGAACCATGTGGTTGGTAAACAAGATACTTACCACACAGCCACTCCTGTATATATATATATATATATACTAAGTAATTAAGGGTTTAGCAACGATTTGCCTCACCACACACCGAATTTAGAAATAGCAGTCAAAGAGTTATGGCTATTCTTTCTACTTAAAAGAGAGATCTCAGTAAAACCACAGCACTTAAAAGGCCAACAACGCAGGTAAAAGAGAAAGGAATGACGACAATCATTCTATATTAAGTTACCTACGGACGTACGTTTCGAAATTAAGTCATAGGAAAGCATAAAAATTAAATAATTATGTCTTACCCGACTACTTTTCTCCTCAGCGTAGGACTCTACAATTATAAATAATTGTGTATTAAATTTGGAGGCACTAGAAGACATCACCTCAACTCATGGTATCAGAGCGAGCGTAAGCCGTGACCAGTACCACCAAATTCAAAGTGTGAATGACAGTATGTGTCACCATCCTCCTCCCACCAGCGTGCCAGAATATATATATGTTGTTGGATGAGTGTATATAATGAGATGAATGTGGAATGAGATATTAAACGATAACGCAGAGCAATGGCAACACAGACTGAGAAGTTTGGTGGACTCACATCTGACGGTGAACATTCTTAGATAACGTTTCCTATTATTGAAAGTTATGTGGGAAAAAAAAGGAAACAAAGTAGACATGAAGGTATTAACAAATAATTGTATTTCTCATTCGCTCGTTCTTCTCAATTCTATAATTTGATGAGAGTTGGAGATACTATATCTTGATTTAACTAAATAAGAATTTAGTTAAGACTGAAGTTAGATGATCAAATCCCATATTAACAGAGAACCACTGTAAGATTGGAGGCGCAATGGCCCAGTGGTTAGGGCAGCGGACTCGCGGTCATAGGATCGCGGTTTCGATTCCCAGACCGGGTGTTGTGAGTGTTTATTGAGCGAAAACACCTAAAGCTCCACGAGGCTCCGGCAGGGGATGGTGGTGATCCCTGCTGTACTCTTTCACCACAACTTTCTCTCACTCTTACTTCCTGTTTCTGTTGTACCTGTATTTCAAAGGGCCGGCCTTGTCACTCTCTGTGTCACGCTGAATATCCCCGAGAACTACGTTAAGGGTACACGTGTCTGTGGAGTGCTCAGCCACTTACACGTTAATTTCACGAGCAGGCTGTTCCGTTGATTCGGATCAACCGGAACCCTCGTCGTCGTAACCGACGGAGTGCTTCCACTCCACTGTAAGATTTATTGTTGTTGTGGTGGTGGAACTTGTTACTCCGGTGGTGGTACTTTTTGTGGTGGTCACTGTTAGACTTCAGATCCGTTCTACAGATTTGTGAACAGAAACATCTTGACTTGACAATCTCCTCTTTTCAGAGGTGGCTTTTCAGAGATGGCTTCGTTTTCAAAAAGAATACGGTATTATTCCAGGGATAATTTCAAGCTATTCCCAGGAGATCGATTGACCCCATAGGTTCTCTGTCATGATAGTATTTGTGTCTGTCTCATGAATGGAGAAAAATTCAACTTATACCATATTTTAGAGAGCCCCAAAAAGGAATTATTGTCTTAGTATTATCAACTTGGAACAAGAAAGATGGCAATCAGCTAAATAACTTAATTGATAAATGGTGGAATTAGATATTAATTTTAACTTAAAATAATAGCTCAGCCAACAATAAACGATGATGACTGATTTGATTCGTATTAGAAAAATAGTGGTAAACAGTCATGAGCATGGGGTGAATAGATTAGTAAATTAGAGAGATATGAAAGTAGTTGAAGTGAGATGTAAATATATGGATACAAATGGGTATGAAGTAAAATAATGATACATAATGAAAATTATAAAGAAATGTATTTCCAGGTTAAGCCTGGAGGGCTAAACATAGAGGGGACAAACAAGAACAGAAAAACGGATTAAGTCGATTATATCGACCCCAGTGTGTAACTGGTACTTAATTTATCGACCTCGGCGGAATTTGAACTCAGAACGTAACGACAGACGAAATACCTATTTCTTTACTACCCACAAGGGTAAACGTAGGGTAAATTCCGCCGAGGTCGACTTTGCCTTTCATCCATTCGTGGTCGATAAATTAAGTACCAGTTGCACACTGGGGTCGATATAATCGACTTAATCCGTTTGTCTGTCCTTGTTTGTCCCCTCTATGTTTAGCCCCTTGTGGGTAGTAAAGAAATAGGTATTTCGTCTGTCGTTACGTTCTGAGTTCAAATTCCGCCGAGGTCGATAAATTAAGTACCAGTTACACACTGGGGTCGATATAATCGAGCAGCATAAAATTACATTTTCATTTAAACCGTTTCAGTTTGACATCGTCTCTAAGACTTACTCATTTTGCACTTTCACCTGATGCACCAAGTAATGTGTGAAGAGGTTTGTGAGAGTGAACTTTTGTTCTCTTCTATGTAGTTTAGTCTTTACACCACTTTACAGAACCTCCAGTATTTTTTACTTTTTTGTTTCTCACTGAAACATATAGTTACGCACTGGGAGTCGATGTAATCGACTTAATCCGTTTGTCTATCCTTGTTTGTCCACTCTGTGTTTAACCCCTTGTGGGTAGTAAAGAAATTGGTATTTCGTCTGCCGCTACGTTCTGAGTTCAAATTCCGCCGAGGTCGACTTTGCCTTTCATCCATTCGTGGTCGATAAATTAAGTACCAGTTGCACACTGGGGTCGATATAATCGACTTAATCCGTTTGTCTGTCCTTGTTTGTCCCCTCTATGTTTAGCCCCTTGTGGGTAGTAAAGAAATAGGTATTTCGTCTGTCGTTACGTTCTGAGTTCAAATTCCGCCGAGGTCGATAAATTAAGTACCAGTTACACACTGGGGTCGATATAATCGACTTAATCCGTTTTTCTGTTCTTGTTTGTCCCCTCTATGTTTAGCCCCTTGTGGGCAATAAAGAAATAAGAATCGAAGTTCTATGCTAGTCGTACCTATTTCTAGAAGCCAAAGGAACAAATGGCAAGGAGTGACCTGTGTATGATAGGAAATATATTATTAATTTCTTTTGGGCGAAACATAATCAACTATATCAATTCAAATTTCATATGTTTATTATTATAGATTTTCATTAACATCTACATATGCTTATTCCTTTCTGTAAATATCGTTGTCAGGTATTCCAGCTGTCATTGTCATAATTACTCTGGCAACTAACAACATGAACAATTACATCAAAAGTGATCAAGTGTAAGTATTTATGTGTTTTATTGCCCTAATTTTATGTTGTCTTCGCAATTAATATTGCTAACTTTATTTATGTCTTGAATATTGTTGAATAATGCATAAGCTACCCTCAAGATAAAGCCACGGCACTGATTTCTGGTAGCTACACACCGAAAATGATTTTTTTCCTTCTTGGTATTTTTGATTTCATTCGTGCCACGTTTTCAGTCCCCAAGACTAAATATTTATTGACGCATAAAATTTTAAAATTTCGATACAAGTAACGTAAAAAACAACAACAAAATAACATATATTTTCAATTTGATTATTACATAATATAGAAAATATTGCATTAATGACAAATTTTTCTTTTTATGCTAATATTAGAAATTCTTGAAACATAGGCGCAGGAGTGGCTGTGTGGTAAGTAGCTTGTTTACCAACCACATGCTTCCAGGTTCAGTTCCACTGTGTGGCACCTTGGGCAAGTGCCTTCTACTATAGCCTCGGGCCGACAAAAGCCTTGTGAGTGGATTTGGTAGACGGAAACTGAAAGAAGCCCGTCGTATATATGTATATATATATATATGCGTGTGTGTGTTTGTGTGTCCGTGTTTGTCCCCCTAGCATTGCTTGACAACCGATGCTGGTGTGTTTACATCCCCGTAACTTAGCGGTTCGGCAAAAGAGATCGATAGAATAAGTACTGGGCTTACAAAGAATAAGTGCCGGGGTCGAGTTGCTCGATTAAAGGCGGTGCTCCAGCATGGCCGCAGTCAAATGACTGAAACAAGTAAAAGAGTAAAAGAGTAAGGGTAATACCATAACGTTGGAGGTATTTTTTACCAGAAACTGTCATTGAAATTCGTTAAAGCAATCGGGTGTTTTTTCTTTTATCATTGCAAGTTATATAGCTAGATGACCGTATTTAAGGCTGGAAAAATATTTCTCGATCAATTGTAAGTATTTGAAACCCTATGACAAGCACCACCTATTCAAACCACAAGTCAGTGATCTCCTTGGTCAACCTAGATGGAACACTCAGATACGGAAACGGTTACTGGGAGCTCAATGCGTTGTTTCCGGCGCATAAACACTACAAGCAGAAACAATCGTCAGCTTTAGTTGGTGGTGCGATCACAAGCGAGCGATTAGAGTAGAATCACTAGCTTTTAGTAAAGGCGTAGCAGCAGAAAAAAATAATACAACAGAGTGGATAGTTTGACGCTGGATTATATGAAGCGATTAGAAGTGGCATTACACCCTATGTGATAGCTGTAGGAATGATACTAGACTATTTCTTCGTGTGCTAAGGTACAAGGCGGCGAGCTGGCAGAAACGTTAGCACGCTGGACGAAATGCTTTGCGGTATTTCGACTACCGTTACGTTCTGAGTTCAAATTCCGCCGAGGTCGACTTTGCCTTTCATCCTTTCGAGGTCGATTAGATAAGTAGCAGTTTCGCAGTGGGGTCGATATAATCGACTCAATCCGTTTGTCTGTCCTTGTTTGTCCCTTCTGTGTTTAGCCCCTTTGTGAGTAATAAGGAAATAGGTATGACAGAATGAAAATTATTTGATAGGCCAGACTAACGGAGACGCAAGATGACATCAAACCCACACTTTAATCATTGATATCACGTGAAAGACGCGTGCTGTTTGAATACACGTAAAGGTGTGCAGTTTTTGGCAGAGGCACTGAGGCACTATCGGGGAGTTACAGCTGCGAAAAGCCGATAACAACAGTTGAGATACGGGAAGCCTTGAACGGGAGAGCTGGTTAAGGCGGCGAGCTGGTAGACACGTTAGCGCGCCGGGCGAAGTGCTTAGCGGTATTTCGTCTGCCGTTACGTCCTGAGTTCAAATTCCGCCGAGGTCAACTTTGCCTTTCATCCTTTCGGGGTCGATAAATAAAGTACCAGTTTCGCACTGGGCTCGATATAATCGACTCAATCCCTTCGTCTGTCCTTGTTTGTCACCTCTATGTTTAGCCCCTTGTGGGTAGTAAAGAAAAAGGTATTTCGTCTGCCGTTACATTCTGAGTTCAAATTCCGCCGAGGTCAACTTTGCCTTTCATCCTTTCGGGGTCGATAAATAAAGTACCAGTTTCGCACTGGGCTCGATATAATCGACTCAATCCCTTCGTCTGTCCTTGTTTGTCACCTCTATGTTTAGCCCCTTCTGGGCAGTAAAGAAATATATACGTAGTTTTTTTTTAAACCTTAGAGGAGTAATCCCAAAGATGGAATACGTGAACATGGGTGGGGCGACGTAATTCAAAATCATCGGCCCATAATACTACTCACCACAGAATACAGCGTTAAATGATTAATTTTCTATTTCCTTGTAGTTGTTGGTTATACAGAAAAGCGTTTTACGCTGCTTTCCTGGCTCCCGTGGTGATCATTTTATTCATCAACCTTGTGATATTTCTTCGCGTTATGTGGCGTCTTAACTCAATGCAGAATGACACGCAAGTTGAACACAAAACAAAGAAAGTCCGTGTCTTTGGCATCGTTGGATTGTGTTTCCTGCTTGGACTCCCCTGGGTCTTGCCATTCTTTGCTCATGGTGAAGCTGCTGAAGCGTTTCATCTTCTATTTGCTATCTTCAATCCCCTTCAAGGAATGTTTATCTTCCTATGCTATTGTATATACAAAAAGGATACCAGAGATGTCATTTGCCTGTTCGTATGTAAACGAAAAACATGGGAGCCCAGGCAAGCTCTGGAGAATATCAGAAGTAAGTATAATTTGGTGATTCTTATTCCTACCGCCACAAAAACCAATATTGTCATGATGGAAATGATCACAAACAAAACTTTCACCAACTCCATCACACATAGGACAGACATCATCACAAATGTCAACTCACCTCTCATCACTACCATAATCACCATCACCATCATCATCATCATCATCATCATCATCATCATCATCATCACCACAAGTATATATTCTCTCTGTGTCTATATGAGGTCTATATGAAAATATATATATATAATATATATATATATATATATATATATATATATATATTTATATTTATATATATATATTTAAAATATATATATATATTTATATATATATATATATTTACATATAGACCTCATATAGACACAGAGAGAATATATACATGTGGTGATGATGATGATGATGAGGATGGTGATGAGAGGTGAGTTGATATTTGTGATTATGTCTGTCCTATGTGTGATGGAGTTGGTGGAAGTATGTATATATATATATATATATATATATATATATATATATATACATACATACATACATGCGTGTATGTGTGTCTCATATACATACGGGTGTATGTGTATGCATATATGTTTGTGTATATATGTGTTTGTGTCGGCTTGTGTGAACGCATGTGCTCGTTTGCTTGTGTGTAGTAAGCAATGAAGAAAGGATAGCTCAAAACATCACTCCACATATTTGAGTAACATGTTTATTTATCTCTAATATAATGCTTATTGCATATCACATTGTGTAAATCCACACTGTTGCATAAGCAATATATTTCCTCGACTGATATTCAGTCAGCCGGCGAAATACTATCAATGTACGAAGATGGAGATATTTATGAACAAACAAAATGAAATGGGCATTTTCAAAGTTGGATGAAGAGATTAAAACCTGCGATCAATCAAACTGCATGATTAAAAAAAATACAGCAAATTCATATATGCGTATTGAATTTTGTGAAGGTTCATGGCTTAGTGGTTAGGGCATTCGGCTCACGATTGTAATGTCATGAGTTCAATTCCCGGCGGCGCGTTGTGTCCTTGAGCAAGACACTTTATTTCACGTTGCTCCAGTCCACTCAGCTGGCAAAAATGAGTTGTACCTGTAAAACAAAGGGCCGACCTTGTCACACATTGTGTCACGCTGAATCTCCCTGAGAACTACGTTAGGGGTACGCGTGTCTGTGGATTGCTCAGTCACTTGCACGTTAATTTCATGAGCAGGCTGTTTCGATGATCATATCAGCTGGGACCCTCGTCATCGTAACCGACGGAGTGCTCCTATTGAATTTAGTTAGTGGGTATTTGATTGTCATTTGATGCCTTGTAAAAAACAAAATAGCTATTGCCAAAGTAAGTCAAGCAGCTTCCAAAATGACAGGCACCAAGGCACCTACCAGAATACGTCTGTTTTTAAGATAACTGAGCAGAAATACAATTCGAAGTTTTAAGTCGCAGATATGAAATATATCGTACATGTCCACACATACATATGCCAAATAAATACTCATTTAGCAGTGTAGAAAATTAAACCGCAAATACAGAATGTATAAATATATATACAGCTATAGGCCCACGTAAAGTATATACACAACCATGCAAACCTGTAACTGAATAGAGCTAAAGTGTTCATCTTTTTTATATAAAGTTGCCCGGTTTTTCTGGAAAATAGCCAGCTGGAGGAGATGTTCTCCTGGGGCTACAAGCTACAGCAACATCCACCCTTAGTAGTTAGCCTTACTGAGATGGCAAATATACCTCACATTGTCGTGCAGTTACTGTTTATACCTCGTTCAGAGATTTATTATTCCTGAACCAATATCTTACAACGTACTCCCGAAAATTCTTATTGCCTGTCAGTGTAAATACTGTTTTCAATATAAACCTTGTTGTTCATCCCTACTTCTGTAAAAACATTTTTGTCACTTTTTGGAAGAGTTGATGACAATTGTTATGTATAAAATTTAAGGTCTGTGAACTATTGAGTCTAGAAATTAATATATATAGGCGCAGAAGTGGCTGTGTGGTAGGTATCTTGCTTAGCAACCACATGGTTCCGGGTTCAGTCCCACTGCGTGGCACCTTGGCCAAGTGTCTTCTACTATAGCCTTGGGCCGACCAAAGCCTTGTGAGTGGATGTGGTAGACGGAAACTGAAAGAAGCCCATCGTATATAGGCGCAGGAGTGGCTGTGTGGTAAGTAGCTTGTTTACCAACCACATGGTTCGGGGTTCAGTCCCACTGCGTGGCACCTTGGGCAAGTGTCTTCTACAACAGCCTCGGGCCGACCAAAGCCTTGTGAGTGGATTTGGTAGACGGAAACTGAAAGAAGCCTGTCGTATATATGTATATATATATATATACATATATATGTGTATGTGTGTGTGTTTGTGTGTCTGTGTTTGACCCCCTAGCATTGCTTGACAACCGATGCTGGTGTGTTTACGTCCCCGTAACTTAGCGGTTCGGCAAAAGAGACCGATAGAATAAGTACTGGGCTTAGAAAGAATAAGTACGGGGGGTCGAGTTGCTCGATTAAAGGCGGTGCTCCAGCATGGCCGCAGTCAAATGACTGAAACAAGTAAAAGAGTAAAAGAGTAAGAGTATATATATATAGTTTTCTCATTATGTTTCCAGGTTCAATCTCCCACCATGAAACAGAATGTAAAAAAGCAGAAACGAACTTGTAAATGAAAATCAAGAAAATGCCTTCAAGAGAAGTCTTTGATTATATTTTACGTCACAAAATGTTCATTTATTATATTAAACTCAGTAAATATATTCTAACGGCCTATTTCATATTTATCTTTTTGCTTTCTCAGATAATCTGTAGTATACATGTGTGTGTGTGTGTGTGGTGTGTGTGTGTGTGTGTGTGTGTGTGTGTGTGTGTGAATGTGTCTTCAAGAGTCGCCTTTGTTTATATTTTGCCTCAATTTTTCTTCTTATATTCCATGAAGCACACTTTTATATAACGTAGCTTTATTTTTTTGCCTCTCGATATAACGTTACGCAACGTAGAGACTCTAAAATCTGAAATAAGGTAATTTTAAACGAGTCTAGTTGCATGACTATTGCCGGAAACGCAAAAAGAAAAAAAAAAAAAAATGAAAATATTCTGTAAATCATAGTCACTCCATATTTTTCGACTGTAAATTTCACTGTTGTCTGTCCTTGCAATGTAATATTTTAATTTTTATGAATAAAATTGTTTTTTTACCTCAACTTTTCGGAGACTGGGCTTAATCTATAATAATAATAATAATAATAATAATAATAATAATAATAATAATAATAATAATAATAATAATAATAATTATGATGATGATGATTTCTCACAGGAGTGGCTGTGTGGTAAGTAGCTTGCTAACCAACCACATGGTTCCGGGTTCAATCCCACTGCGTGGCATCTTGGGCAAGTGTCTTCTGCTATAGCCCCGGGCCGACCAATGCCTTGTGAGTGGATTTGGTAGACGGAAACTGAAAGAAGCCTGTCGTATATATATATATATATATATATATATGTATGTGTGTGTGTTTGTGTGTCTGTGTTTGTTCCCCTAGCATTGCTTGACAACCGATGCTGGTGTGTTTACGTCCCCGTCACTTAGCGGTTCGGCAAAAAGAGACCGATAGAATAAGTACTGGGCTTACAAAAAGAATAAGTCCCGGGGTCGAGTTGCTCGACTAAAGGCGGTGCTCCAGCATGGCCGCAGTCAAATGACTGAAACAAGTAAAAGAGTAAAGAGTAAAAAGAGTATAAGGTTGTCCCAAAAGTTCGTAGAAAGTCTTGGAAAATAATGGTCTTTATTTTGAGGAATAATTTTTGTTGTTTTTGTTAATACTTGGCGAGTAAAAATTCAATTTTCGCAAGTGTTTACGAACTTTTGGGACAACCTAATAATTATAATATATACATATGTACATATGCATACACACACATATATACATACATACATATGCATACACACACATATATACATACATACGCATGCAAACACACACATATATACATACGTACATGCATGCATGCATAGACACACACACACACACACACACACACACACTGACCCACACACATGCGCACAAGCAAACAAATGTGAACGCAGGGTAAATAACGGACAGAGTCAAGACTATTGAAAAGGTTGCAAGGCGCAACGAAAATTTTAGGAAAATAAAAATAAGAAATAAGTGGAAATTTTACCAGTGAGTGTGTTACATTATAAGGCACAAAAAGAAAATGACTCAACAGAATATGCTTCATCACACGAACTCATATAAAGAATCTTGCAAACCAAATCCAAAAATGAATTATAATGATAATAATAATAAAAGTAAAATCAAAGCAATTAGCACGACATGCAGGAAAAGACAAAAAGAGAGTTCTTGTCGGCGAGTGAGATAAATATTGGTTTCAAAGCTGAATGTCAGAAATATAATTTCGACACTAAACTCGTGCGCAGTCGCAGTCGTTCAGTATGATGCTGGAATCCTGAGGTGGACAGAGGAGGAGGTAAAGGAGATGGAGAGGTAGTCAAGGAAAGTCCTAACGATAGACAGGGCCCATCACCCACGCGCAGACACTGATTGCCTATACATGAAAACAGCGAATAGACGAAGAAGACTGATAAGTGTGGATGACTGCGTGCGTATCGAACTCGAGAGTTTAACCCTTTAGTGTTTAAACTGGCCAAATCCGGCCCAATATATTCTACATGTTTTATATTCAAACTGGCGATGTCTAGCCTCTCACACCTAACCTACAATGCCATTTTAAAAATAAGTAATCACATCATTGAAATCTCAAAGCTGTAAGATGATCCAAGATTAATTCAAAACAATTTGAGTGAAAAAGTATTACATTTAACAGAGTAATCTGAACACTAAAGGGTTAAGGAGATACCTAGCCCAAAGTCAGGAAAGCTTGCTGATCACAAGAACGAGGGTGTATAGAGAGCAGAGAAATAAGGATAAACAAAGGAGGAAGTACGAAAAGGACACGAAGAATAATTACCAAAGAAGGGACTGCACGAACAATTCCAAGTAGCCAAAGCAGAAATAACTGGAAGGCAGCGAGCTGGCAGAAACGTTAGCACGCCGGGCGAAATGCTTAGTGGCATTTCGTCTGCCATTACGTTCTGAGTTCAAATTCCGCCGAGGTCGACTTTGCTTTTCATCCTTTCGGGGTCGATAAATTAAGTAGCAGTTACGCACTGGGGTCAATATAATCGACTTAGTCCATTTCTCTGTCCTTGTTTGTCCCCTCTCTACGTTTAGCCCCTTGTGGGTAGTAAATAAATAGATATTTCGTCTGCCGCTACGTTCTGAGTTCAAATTCCGCCGAGGTCGACTTTGCTTTTCATCCTTTCGGGATCGATAAATTAAGTAGCAGTTACGCACTGGGGTCAATATAATCGACTTAGTCCATTTCTCTGTCCTTGTTTGTCCCCTCTCTACGTTTAGCCCCTTGTGGGTAGTAAATAAATAGATATTTCGTCTGCCGCTACGTTCTGAGTTC
Source organism: Octopus sinensis (assembly GCF_006345805.1). Taxonomy (NCBI): domain Eukaryota; kingdom Metazoa; phylum Mollusca; class Cephalopoda; order Octopoda; family Octopodidae; genus Octopus; species Octopus sinensis. The sequence continues at coordinate 9,605,882 of NC_043023.1, forward strand.
AAATTCCGCCGAGGTCGACTTTGCTTTTCATCCTTTCGGGGTCGATAAATTAAGTAGCAGTTACGCACTGGGGTAGATATAATTGACTTAATCCGTTTGTCTGTCCTTGTCTGTCCTTTCTGTGTTTAGCCCCTGATTACAAAAGATAAAAATATTAAATTTCTAAATATCTCAGAGAGATATAAGCTTATATCTCTCTGGACTTATAAAGACATCGAAATAGTTCTTTATCTAGGGCAGGTAAAGTTTCCGAGATTCAGGCTACTCCTTTACAGTGTAGTTAGGGGCTGTAACCTTAGTGCTGTCAAGTACACACTCTATGGTTCTTTTCAATGGTTGATACTACCATACCGGCACCACTCGAGTAAGGTAATTATTTAACAAATAAATGGGGCCCTAACAGGTAGTACTACTCCGAGCCAGAGCAGACCTGGGTGTGATGACAATGAAGGGGTAACTCCACATTCCCCACAACTCCTGAACTCCTGAACTGGAACTTTCCCACTGAATGCAGTTTATTGTCATACCAAGGACAAATCAATATTCTAGCTAATAGATTATAGTTGCATAGCCAAATATCATGTCCCTATCAGCGATTAAAGTGTTAATATGTTTCGGATTATAAAGAGAATTGAGCATCAATATCATCAACAAGATTCATACAGAGACAGGTTGTTCAGTAAGAAAATAATTCCAGAAACGTCTTTCTCGGACTAGGAGAGACAGTGAAATGTCAAGCACACTTTTCTGTAGTGGATTAATAGACATTATATGCGGAGGATAAGGCGGTGAGCTGGCAGAAACGTTAGCACGCCGGGCGAAATGCTTAGCAGTATTTCTTCTGCCGTTACGTTCTGTGTTCAAATTCCGCCGAGGTCAACTTTGCCTTTCATCCTTTCGGGGTCGATTAAATTAGTAGCAGTTACGCACTGGGGTCGATATAATTGACTTAATCCGTTTGCCTGACCTTGTTTGTCCTCTCTGTGTTTAGCCCCTTGTGTGTAGTAAAGAAATAGGTATTATATGCGGAGGTATTTTGTGGTAACATTTTAATGTGGGTAAGGACACGGCGCCTTTTATTAGAATTGATTTTGCAAATGATGCATAAATAAATATATTGCTCTTTAAGTGCTGACTGCGATATGGATGAGCTCGACCACTTCGTATTTAAAATAGTGTAATTAGCAAACAATGTAGAAAAGGGAAGAGTATCGTTCAGACATTTTTCAGCAGCACTCAAGATTTTTGCTCATATATACAGGGTCAGGCAAAATGATCTGACACATTTGTAGGTTAAATAAAAGGCAAATGAAGTAAAGAAACAAAAAAGTGTTTTTATTTTTGAAAAGTACATATAATGCCATTTTGTTTCATAATGTTTTAAAAATTAAATCAGTCAAATAGGATCCATTATTGTCCGCACACTGTCGAAGGCGTTCACGAAAGTTGTCAATAACTCGGCTGGTCATTTCATGCGATTTTTTTCTCTGGGGATACCTCAAGTCAAAGGTATACATTAATCGCCCTCGATCTATTGAACAACTTAAAGATGCAATTCGTCAAGAAATTACTGCCATTCCACGTGAAATGACCCGTCGAGTTATTGACAACTTTCGTGAACGCCTTCGACAGTGTGTGGACAATAATGGATCCCATTTGACTGATTTAATTTTTAAAACATTATGAAACAAAATGGCATTATATGTACTTTTCAAAAATAAAAACACTTTTTTGTTTCTTTACTTCATTTGCCTTTTATTTAACCTACAAATGTGTCAGATCATTTTGCCTGACCCTGTATATAATGCAGTTGGCTACACAAATATTCATGGTAAAGAGGCAGAACACGGATGTATTTCCCAGATAACATACATTATCCAATAACATGCAACCACAGGAGAAACTGCCGCTGATGTTGAAAAACAAAACACTTAGAGATGAATTACATATAGTTGGGCTGTGTATTCAGTACGTGTATCGGATACAGCTGCAGTTTTAGACAATAAACTTCTATGAGGAGATACAACAAGCGAATCAGTGTTTAAACGGTATACAAATGTTGAGAAACTTACAATTGAAGTCATATTTGGAGCCGGCATTAAAGAGGTAAGCCAATTCTGTTACCTTGCTTTTATGATAAAAATTTTAAATGCACTCACGTATACATAGATATATATGATTTATTGATCTATACATCTCTGTCTTTACTCCTCTCTCTCTTACCATATATATATATATATATATATATATACATGTACCTATCTCTCGGTCACTCTCTGTATATATATATATATATATATATATATATATATATATATATATATATATATATATATATACATATATATATACATATATATATACGTATATATATACATATACATATATATAACGGGAAGCTTTATGAAAATAAACAAAAGACGAAGGCAGGTGGAAAACAAACGAACAATTGTATTAGTATGGCGCTCAGGAAATATAAATAAAACAAGTCTTTAACGTTTCGAGCCTACGCTCTTCAACAGAAAGATACACAGAGGGAGAAAAACACAGAAAGAAGGAGAGAAAAAAAATGTGTGCAGTAGCTAACGAATCAACATGGCGATCTGATTTCGGCCAGAGGTCAAAGATCAAACATGAGACGCGAGAGCGAATAAGGGGAGATAATAGGGTTGATAAAGGGTTGAGGGACCAGCTAAAAGTGCGTGGGAGGGGTCTGGATGTGTGTATGTATAGGGTTGGTGTATGTATTAGTATGTATAAGGGTGTGTGTGTGTGTGTGTGTGTGTATGAGAGAGTATTAGTGCGTAGGATTGGTCTGGACGTGCTTATGTATGGGGTTGGTGTATGTATTAGTATGTATTAGTATGTATTAGTACGTATTGGTATGTATAGGTGTGTGTGTGTGTGTGAGAGAGTATAAGTGCGTATGCGGTGTCTGGACGTGTGTATGTATAGGGTTGGTGTAAGTATTAGTATGTACTAGTATGTATTAGTACGTATTAGTATGTATTAGTTGGTGTGTGTATTAGTATGGCACATCATATGTGATGTGATGTGTAAAGTCATGTGGTGTAGTGAGGAGAATAGGGGAGGGGGAGAATAGGGGGGGAGAGAAGGGGAGGGGAAGAAGAGGGGGAGGAGAAGGGGGAAGAGGAGAGGATGTGGGAGAAGGAAGGGGAGGAGGGGGATGAAGGAGGAAAGAGGGAGAGAGGGAGAGAGAAGGGGAGAGAGGGAGTGAGGGAGCAGAGGGAAGGGGAAGAGGGAGGGAGAAAGAGGGAAGAAGGGAAGGGGAGTAGGGGTGAAAGGATGAAGGACTGAAGAAGTAGGGGTCGGGGGGAGAAAGGATAGGTGAGGATGGGGGAGAGGGGGGTTAGATGAGGAGGGGGAGAGTTGAGACCAAATGGCGTATAAGAGCGAAGAGAGAAGATTAATTCCTGTTCACGGCGCAAACGGAATCCGGATGGCCTCTGTGTAAGGACAAACCGAACACAGATAGGTGTTGCAAGGAGTGACCGGTGGAGCGGAATGGCGTGAGACCGGTGTGTCGTTCGCAAGGTGGATGTCACGAAGGTGACACATACACACATATATATATATATATATATATATATATATATATATATATATATATATATATATATATATATATATATATATATATATATATATATATGCATACATATATGCATACATACATACAGACAATCTGTTTCTACCTGAATACAGATTTTTTTCACTTCATGTGAGGTATTGTATGTTTCGTTTGTTGTTTATCGTTTTTCGTTTGTTGTTTACTAGTCCTTTTTTTTCTCAACCTCATGTTCTTATATCACATTGTTCTAGATCAGGGGTGGCCAACTTTCCGTCAACTAGGGGCCCGCATCGTACCATTTCTAAGTGGGAGAGGGCCGCATGGTACAACACATATGCATGAAATATTATTTGCCCACTTTACACTAAATTTTTTGCAGTTCTTAATTTTATTTGAAATTTTATTTGCCTTAGTATGAAAGTTTATTGGTCGCAGTATGAAATTTTATTTGCCTTAGTATGAAAGTTTATTGGTCGCAGTATGAAATTTTATTTGCCTTAGTATGAAAGTTTATTGGTCGTAGTATGAAAGTTTATTTGCCTTAGTATGAAAGTTTATTGGTCGCAGTATGAAATTTTATTTGCCTTAGTATGAAATTAGTAACCGAGAAACTCGGCGAGGGGCACAAAATAACATGTCGAGGGCGGCAGTTTACCAATGCATACTCTAATTTTATTTGCCTTAGTATGAAATTTTATTTGTCGGAGTATGAAATTTTATTTGTCGTAGTATGAAATTTTATTTGTCGTAGTATGAAATTTTATTTGTCGGAGTATGAAATTTTATTTGTCGTAGTATGAAATTTTATTTGTCGTAGTATGAAATTTTATTTGTCGTAGTATGAAATTTTATTTGCCTTAGTATGAAATTTTATTTGTCGTAGTATGAAATTTTATTTGTCGTAGTATGAAATTTTATTTGTCGTAGTATGAAATTTTATTTGCCTTAGTATGAAAGTTTATTTGACTCAGTATGAAATTTTATTTGTCGTAGTATGAAATTTTATTTGTCGGAGTATGAAATTTTATTTGCCTTAGTATGAAATTTTATTTGTCGTAGTATGAAATTTTATTTGTCGTAGTATGAAATTTTATTTGTCTCAGTATGAAATTTTATTTGTCGTAGTATGAAATTTTATTTGTCGTAGTATGAAATTTTATTTGCCTTAGTATGAAATTTTATTTGTCGTAGTATGAAATTTTATTTGTCTCAGTATGAAATTTTATTTGTCGTAGTATGAAAGTTTATTTGTCGTAGTATGAAATTTTATTTGCCTTAGTATGAAATTTTATTTGTCGTAGTATGAAATTTTATTTGTCGTAGTATGAAATTTTATTTGTCGTAGTATGAAATTTTATTTGCCTTAGTATGAAATTTTATTTGTCGTAGTATGAAATTTTATTTGTCGTAGTATGAAATTTTATTTGTCTCAGTATGAAATTTTATTTGTCGTAGTATGAAATTTTATTTGTCGTAGTATGAAATTTTATTTGCCTTAGTATGAAATTTTATTTGTCGTAGTATGAAATTTTATTTGTCGTAGTATGAAATTTTATTTGTCGTAGTATGAAATTTTATTTGCCTTAGTATGAAATTTTATTTGTCGTAGTATGAAATTTTATTTGTCATAGTATGAAATTTTATTTGTCTCAGTATGAAATTTTATTTGTCGTAGTATGAAATTTTATTTGTCGTAGTATGAAATTTTATTTGCCTTAGTATGAAATTTTATTTGTCGTAGTATGAAATTTTATTTGTCTCAGTATGAAATTTTATTTGTCGTAGTATGAAAGTTTATTTGTCGTAGTATGAAATTTTATTTGCCTTAGTATGAAATTTTATTTGTCGTAGTATGAAATTTTATTTGTCGTAGTATGAAATTTTATTTGTCTCAGTATGAAATTTTATTTGTCGTTGTATGAAATTTTATTTGCCTTAGTATGAAATTTTATTTGTCGTAGTATGAAATTTTATTTGTCGTAGTATGAAATTTTATTTGTCTCAGTATGAAATTTTATTTGTCGTAGTATGAAATTTTATTTGCCTTAGTATGAAATTTTATTTGTCGTAGTATGAAATTTTATTTGTCGTAGTATGAAATTTATTTGCCTTAGTATGAAATTTTATTTGTCGTAGTATGAAATTTTATTTGTCTCAGTATGAAATTTTATTTGTCGTAGTATGAAATTTTATTTGCCTTAGTATGAATTTTATTTGTCGTAGTATGAAATTTTATTTGTCGTAGTATGAAATTTTATTTGTCTCAGTATGAAATTTTATTTGTCGTAGTATGAAATTTATTTGCCTTAGTATGAAATTTTATTTGTCGTAGTATGAAATTTTATTTGCCTTAGTATGAAATTTTATTTGTCGTAGTATGAAATTTTATTTGCCTTAGTATGAAATTTTATTTGCCTTAGTATGAAATTTTATTTGTCGTAGTATGAAATTTTATTTGTCGTAGTATGAAATTTTATTTGTCGTAGTATGAAATTTTATTTGTCGTAGTATGAAATTATATTTGTCGTAGTAAGAAATTTTATTTGTCTTAGTATGAAATTAGTAACCCAGAAACTCGACGAGGGCCGCAATTTACCAATGCATACTCTAAATCTTGAATCCTTTGGAACATTCCCGCTTTCCCTCCAACTCCACCAAAGTCACAGCCCTTCATTTGTCTTTATACAGATATTACCATACATGCAGATACTGCTTTCACAATTTGACACCAGGGATTTAGTTTCGGGTGGTGGGGAGTAAGTTGGTTACATAGGCTACAGTGCACAACTGGTCCTTATTTTATCGACCTTGAAACAAGGGAAGGTAATATCGACATCGGCAGAATTTAGAACGTCACAAAATGTCACCGAGCAATTTGCCTGCCGCGTTAAAGATTCTTCAATTTCGAAACCTTACCTTACACTGAAATATTAGTCTTGGTCTGTAACTAAATGAGTCGCCTTCCCCATCTCCGTCTTCTCTAGAAAACAACCATCTCTTCAAACATTGGATATATTTAATTTTACTATTATTTGTGGCCTGAAGGCGGCGAGCTGGCAGAAACATTAGCACGCCGGGCGAAGCGCGTTGCCGTATTTCGTGTGCCGTTACGTTCTGAGTTCAAATTCCGCCGAGGTCGACTTTGCCTTTCATCCTTTCGGGGTCGATAAATTAAGTACCAGTTACACACTAGGGTCGATGTAATCGACTTAATACCTTTGGCTGTCCTTGTTTGTCACCTCTATGTTTAGCCCATTGTGGGTAGTAAGGAAATAGGTATTTCGTCTGCCGTTACGTTCTGAGTTCAGATTCCGCCGAGGTCGACTTTGCCTTTCATCCTTTCGGGGTCGATAAATTAAGTACCAGTTACGCACTGGGGTCGATATAATCGACTTAATCCGTCTGTCTGTCCTTGTTTGTCCTCTCTGTGTTTAACCCCTTGTGGGTAGTAAAGAAATAGGTATTTCGTCTGCCGTTACGTTCTGAGTTCAAATTCCGCCGAGGTCGACTTTGCCTTTCATCCTTTCGGGGTCGATAAATTAAGTTCCAGTTACGCACTGGGGTCGATATAATCGACTTAATCCGTTTGTCTGTCCTTGTTTGTCCTCTCTGTGTTTAACCCCTTGTGGGTAGTAAAGAAACAGTATTTAATTTTACTATTATGTATGTGAATTTCCTCATCGATATGCTCGCAAATGAACGTCATCAAATACTCTAGGCATTTTTCAAACAAATGTAGAAAACAAACAAAGAATAAATGTTTACTTTGCGAGTTCGATTTCTGTTAATGATTATCCAACCACCATATTAAGACTATAATGCCATATACCAAACTTGCATCGAATACTCGCTGCATTTCTCGATAATATTTACAAGACAGTCTGAGAATAGATTTACAATTTGCTAGTTAGATTTCTGAGGCAAGCTTCATATTAATAATACTTTCTACTGGAAGCACATGGCCTCCATCAAATTTGGGGGTGAGAGATTAAGTCGATTACATAGACCCCAGTGTGTAACTGGTACTAATATTATCAGCCCAGAAAGGATGAAAGGCAAAGTCGACATCGGTGTAATTTAATCTCCGAAGGTAAAGACGGACGAAATACGCTAAGCATTTCGCCTGGCGTGCTAACGATTCTGCCAGCTCGGCGCCTTAATCTTCATATTAATAATCCTTTCTGCTGGAGGCACAATGCATCAAATTTGGTGGAAGGGATTAAGCCAATTATACCGACCCTAGTGTGTAACTGGTACTTATTTCCTCACCAGTAAACTTTTCATCAATATGAAGAACGGAAAAGTGAGTTTCGACTTTCCCAATAGCAAATTCTTTGGACGGACGACAACTGGTCGCATGCGTCTTTCAGTAATGGAAAGAAGCTCAATTTAGTTCTCACCGATGGTAGACAATACTTGTGACGTCGTAAAAGTGAAACATTGATTCATAAATACACAAAGAAATCAGTGATGATTGGAGGTGGGTGTTTAATGGGATGGCAATGATTTTTTGCTGCAGGTGTTAGGCATTTGATCCGGATACATATTCATGTGAATGTGGCCATAAACAAAAACGTTGTTCTACAGTATGTGCCAGCTATGAGGTCATCTCCAACTCGGCCGAATTTGAACTCAGAACGTAGCGGCAGACGAAATACTGCTAAGCATTTCGCCCGGCGTGCTAACGTTTCTGCCAGCTCACCGCCTTATCCTCCGCATATAATGTCTATTAATCCACTACAGAAAAGTGTGCTTGACATTTCACTGTCTCTCCTAGTCCGAGAAAGACGTTTCTGGAATTATTTTCTTACTGAACAACCTGTCTCTGTATGAATCTTGTTGATGATATTGATGCTCAATTCTCTTTATAATCCGAAACATATTAACACTTTAATCGCTGATAGGGACATGATATAAGATCAGAAAGCATTGACCAGCAAAATGTTACAAGAAAAACTTCAGGAAGGATGGGATAAAATTATCAATACATCAGAAGAAAGTGAGAAATTGGCCTCTTCTTGTGGACAGAGAAGTGCTGGGGTCAGTAAAGATAAAGGATTGTACATATCTAAATTAATATAATAATATAGATTGTAAAATTCTTCTGACAAAATTTTGATTTTTTAAAAAGTTTACGCCATACCTTCTCTAATTCTGTCCGCGCAATGGCCCAGTGGTTAGGGCAGCAGACTCGCGGTCGTAGGATCACCGTTTCGATTCCCAGACCGGGCGTTGTGAGTGTTTATTGAGCGAAAGCACCTAAAAGCTACACGAGGCTCCGGCAGGGGATGGTGGTGATCCCTGCTGTACTCTTTCACCACAACTTTCTCTCACGCTTACTTCCTGTTTCTGCTGTACCTGTATTTCAAAGGGCCGGACTTGTCACTCTCTGTGTCACGCTGAATATCCCCGAGAACTACGTTAAGGGTACACGTGTCTGTGGAGTGCTCAGCCACTTACACGTTAATTTCACGAGCAGGCTGTTCCGTTGATCGGATCAACTGAAACCCTCATCGTTGTAACCGACGGAGTGCTTCCACAAATTCTGTCCATCTGTATTTTTTAAATTAAGATTATCCCTATTATAAATTATTTAGTTGTTAATCACTTCCGACAAAATGTATTGTACATAAGGAACATACAGTAAAAAAAAAAGCCATTCAGAAAAATGGCGAAGAAATGTAAGAGTTTTTATTTCATACTAGCAGTATCGCCCGACGTTGCTCGGGTTTGTAAGGGAAATAACTATAAAGCATTTTTAGAGAGTTATAGCCAAAAAATAGCAAAAAATGCATTAAAAATGGAAAAAAAAATTATGGTAAATTTTTTTTTATAAATCGTTGACTCATCGTAGACATTTTTAGAGAGTTACTTACCTTATATTTAAAAAAATATGCATTAAAATGGAAAAAAATGATGGTAAATTATTTTAAAATCGTAGACTCATCGTAGACGCGCGGTAATACCCAGAAGGGCTCGATATGAATCACGACTATAAGAGTTAAACTGCACCGCAAAATGTGGGAGTAGTTAGGAATGTAAATCGGAGTAGACAGATACACAATCTTTCTTTTATATTAGCCACTACTCAACATCATCCAATAACATGCATCAACCGGAGACACTGCCGCTGATGTGAAAAAACAAAACGCTTAGACACTAAATACAATTGGGCATTGTATTCAGAGTGCTAATCGGATACACCTGCAGTTTCAGACAATAAGCGTATATGAGGAAACAGAGCAGTCGAAATAGTATTCAGTGCTTGAGAGACATAAATATTGAAGAAAATTACAATTGAATTGATATTTGGTTCCAGTATTGTAGAGGTCAGTGAATTTTTGATACTTTTCCTTTAAGATTTAATATTTAAATATACAAACAACTGCACGTATGTTTTATTATATCTCTCACTCTCTTTCTCCCTGTCTCTCCCTATCTATCTTTTTACCTCTCTCCATATACATAAATTCATATAAACAGGAAAACATATGTATGTATATATGTATTTATATACCTGTATGTATATATATATATATATATATATATATATATATATATATATATATATATATATATATATATATATACCGTTGGCGATTTTTTTCCTCTGTCTTCCCTTCTCTGGATCTTTCCTTCTCCTGTGTTTCCGACGAAGAGCTCCGCTCGAAACGTTATACCCTCCTTCTTCCCTTCCTTCCTGAGCGTCCAATAATACTATATTTGTTCCACGTCCTCGTGTTGTTGTGTTTTCTCTTTGTGTTTTCATGTTTGGATTAACTTTATATATGTATATATATATATATATATATATATATATACATTCGAGGCTTTCTTCTAAGGAATCTTGGCTTAGATTTCCCTTGGGGGCTGCCCAGATCGGAGCAATCTCAAGATTAATCAGCCGAAATTGCGAAGATGATCCGGTTCTTGACTGATGATTGAGGGCTTCGAATGTCCCGTCCGTGTTTTTTGCGTCGTCTTCTAAATACTTCACGTTCTTGTCCCAATTTGTATATATTTTTTAAACTTTTATATATATATATATATATATATATACATATATGTAGACACACACATATATATATATATATAAAACGATTTCCCGCCTTGCCATACGCATAAATATTAGTCTGTAACTAAACGAATCGCATATATACAACTAGTTGTTCTGTAGGAAATAATCGCCTCTTCAAAGTTTTGATATATTTCGTTTCTGCTTATGTATTCATTATAATTTCTGCATGTTCGATGTCAATCGTTGCATCGATACGCACACCCTTCTGCGAAATACACATTGTTGCATCAAAGAGTCGAGGCCTTTTTTAAACAGATTGTAGAAAACTATCAAGGAATAAATATCTGCTTTGCAAGATTTATTTCGGTTAACGTATATAAAACCATCATATTAAGAACTAGCAGTATCGCCCGGCGTTGCTCGGGTTTGTAAGGGAAATAACTATATAAGCATTTTTAGAGAGTTACTCCCCTTATGGATGCCAATTCGGGCTTTCTTAGCCATTTCTGTTTTGGTGTCTTCAAGCCATGAAGTCGTTGTTCTAAAAGAACGCTGGTCTCCTTGACAACGCTTTACGACGTTGATTTCCTTACACTCCCTTCCCCACAACTTCACGAGGGAGGGAAGAAGGGGGAGAAGCAAACAGGTGCAGGTGTGACCATGGACGCCAACTCCGCCGCCATCGACACACGAAAAAATATGCATTAAAATGGAATAAAAAATGATGTTAAATTATTTTTAAAATAGTAGACTCATCGTAGACGCGCGCTAATAGCCAGAAGGGCTCGATATGAATTACGACTATAAGATACCCGAATTTGGTTAAACTGCACCGCAAAATGTGGGAGTAGTTAGGAATCTAAATCGAAGGGGACAGACACTCACACAACTACAGTTTTATATATATAGATATCGATGATATGTAATGTCATACACTCGAGTTACACAATTCTTGTAACCAACTCTTTTTCTATGGAAGTACTTTCATACTTTGGATTTTAAAATCTGGGACATTTACGATCAGTAATTCGATGTTCATTATACTAGCGTTCCTTCTGCCTTTCGGTATATATAAGTGGCTGTGTGGTAAGTAGTTTGCATACCAACCACATGTTTCCGGGTTCATTCCCACTGCGTGGAACCTTGGGCAAGTGTCACCTACTATAGCTTCGGGCCGACCAAAGCATTGTGAGTGTATTTAGTAGACAGAAACTGAAAAGAAGCCCGTCGTATATATATATATATATATATATATATATATATATATATATATATGTGTGTGTGTGTGTATGTGTATGTGCGTGTATATGTTTGTGTGTCTGCGTTTGTCCCCCCTCCGCCAACATCGCTTGACAATCGATGCTAGTGTGTTTACGTCCCCGTAAATTGGCGGTTCGGCAATAGAGAACGATAGAATAAGTACTAGGCTTCCAAAGAATACTTCTTCCAAAGAATAAGTCCCGGGGTCGATTTGTTCGACTAAAGGCAGTGCTCCAGCATGGCCGCAGTCAAATGACTGAAACAAGTAAAAGAGTAAAAGAGTATATAATAATGTACGCAAACACGCACGCGCACCACGCATTTAAGCAAATACATAAACATGAATGTATATGCATGGCCGTATGCATGTATGTATGTATGTATGTATGTATGTATGTACGTACGTATGTATGTACGTATGTATGTATGTACGTACATATGTATGTACGTATGTATGTACGTATGTATGTACGTATGTATGTATGTATGCATGTATGTATGTATGTATGTATGTATGTATGTATGTATGTATGTATGCATGTATGTATGTATGTATGTATGTATGTATGTATGCATGTATGTATGCATGTATGTATGTATGTATGCATGTATGTATGTATGCATGTATATATATATGCATGTATGTATGCATGTATGTATGTATGTATGTATGTATGCATGCATGTATGTATGTATGCATGTATGTATGTATGTATGTATGCATGTATGTATGTATGTATGCATGTATGTATGTATGTATGTATGTATGCATGTATGTATGTATATATGTATGCATGTATGTATGTATGTATGTAAGTATGTATGTATGTATGTATGTATGCATGTATGTATGTATGCATGTATGTATGTATGTATGTATGTATGTATGCATGTATGTATGTATGTATGTATGTATGTATGCATGCATGTATGTATGTATGTATGTATGTATGTATGCATGTATGTATGCATGTATGTATGTATGCATACATGCATGTATGTATGCATGTATGTATGCATGTATGTATGCATGTTTGTATGTATGTATGTATGTATGCATGCATGTATGTATGTATGCATGTATGTATGTATGTATGTATGTATGCATGTATGTATGTATGCATGTATGTATGTATGTATGTATGCATGTATGTATGTATGTATGTATGCATGTATGTATGTATGTATGTAAGTATGTATGTATGTATGTATGCATGTATGTATGTATGCATGTATGTATGTATGTATGTATGTATGCATGTATTTATGTACGTCACTGCGTGCTTTCAATTTTCTGTTGTCTACCTGCTATCGATCCATTATTAATTTTAACAAAAAATATGTGAAATATCAATATTTTCCATATAAAATATGAAAGGTTTCGAACAGCATTAAATGGATACGTTCACCATGTAACCAGTCACTTATATGTATGTGTAGTCACTTCATGGGTTGGTCAAATTTCAGCTCGTTTGGCTGATTAGGATTTTGTTCAGGAAAACTCTTCGTTAGACAATATATTCACTTAATATCATCGTGATCACCGTGACTGACCAGGCCATCAGATGCTGCTACACATCGCTGGTCACAATGCGCTTCGCATTGTTTTAGCCTTCAAATGATGCCACCCTACTGGCTAAGCGAGCAGGTCAATATTCACTTAATATACTGTTCAGCTGTGTTAGTATTGGAATGGAAGCACTCCGTCGGTTACGACGACGAGGGTTCCGGTTGATCCGATCAACAGAACAGCCTGCTCGTGAAATTAACGTGTAAGTGGCTGAGTACTCCACAGACACGTGCACCCTTAACGTAGTTCTCGGGGATATTCAGCGTGACACAGAGAGTGACAAGGCCGGCCCTTTGAAATACAGGTACAACAGAAACAGGAAGTAAGAGTGAGAGAAAGTTGTGGTGAAAGAGTACAGCAGGGATCACCACCATCCCCTGCCGGAGCCTCGTGGAGCTTTTAGGTTTTTCGCTCAATAAACACTCACAACGCCCGGTCTGGGAATCGAAACCGCGATCCTACGACCGCGAGTCCGCTGCCCTAACCACTGGGCCATTGCGCCTCCAGTGTTAGTATTGATACATCTATTAGAAAGCGTTTCTTTATACGTATACATACTTTGCAAATAATTTCTAGTTCAAATTTAATGTCGCTAAGTAGATAACTTTCCATTCACATATATGTGTATAGTATGCTTGTTGCTCATCGTTCAAGTTTTAGCTTGTAACGTTAGTTTTAAGAAAACTTTTCCTTATCAAAGATGTTTACTTAGACGATCGTTCGAAATGTTTTAATCACAATATTCATGCGTAAAGGATACACACACACACACACACACACACACACACACACACACACACACACACCACACACACACACACACAACACACACACACACACACACACACACACTCACACACACACACACACACTCACACACACACACACACACACACACACACACACACTCACACACACACACACACACACACACACACACACACACACTCACACACACACACACACACACACACACACACCACACACACACACACACACACACACACACACACACACACACGCATGTGTGTATCAAGGCGGCGAGCTGGAAGAAACGTTAGCACGCCGGGCGAAATGCATAGCGGTATTTCGTCTGCCGTTACGAGCTGAGTTCAAATTCCGCCGAGGTCGACTTTGCCTTTCATCCTTTCGGGGTCGATTAAATAAGTACCAGTTACGCATTGGGGTCGATGTAATCGACTTAATCCGTTTGTCTGTCCTTGTTTGTCCCCTTTGTGTTCAGCCCCTTGTGGGCAGTAAAGAAATAGGTATTTCGTCTGCCGCTACGTTCTGAGTTCAAATTCCGCCGAGGTCGACTTTGCCTTTCATCCTTTCGGGGTCGATTAAATAAGTACCAGTTACGCATTGGGGTCGATGTAATCGACTTAATCCGTTTGTCTGTCCTTGTTTGTCCCCTCTGTGTTTAGCCCCTTGTGGCCAGTGAAGAAATAAGAAATAAGGATACACACACACACACTGATTTAGTTATGTCTATTTGCTTAACGATATCACTTCTGAACATTGTCAATCGAAATCTAGAATTTCCCCGGGTTGCCCATTGCCTTACGTTTGCCGAAGCTAAATGATAGAGACAAGAGAGAGGATGTCACCAATTATAGACCTAATATTTATTGACCAATACTCTAGAAATTATTAACCTGTCTCATAGGAGAAGTATATAATTTTCTGCAAAATGAAAATCTATTGGCAGTTGAGCAAAAAGGATGTAGAAAGAAATCAAAGGGAATTGCTATATACATATTTCTTTATTGCCCACAAGGGGCTGAACATAGAGGGGACAAAGAAGGGCAGACAAAGGGATTAAGTCGATTACATCGACCCCAGTGTGTGACTGGTACTTTATTTATCGACCCCAAAAGGATGAAAGTAAAAGTCGACGTCGGCGGAATTTGAACTCAGAACGTAACGACAGACGAAATACCTGTTTCTTTACAACCCACAAGGGGCTAAACACAGAGGGGAAAAACAAGGAAGACAAAGGGATTAAGTCGATTGCATCGACTCCAGTGCGAAACTGGTACTTTATTTATCGACCCCGAAAGGATGAAAGGCAAAGTCGACCTCGGTGGAATTTGAACTCAGAACGTAACGGCAGACTAAATACCTATTTCTTTACTGCCCACAAGGGGCTGAACATAGAGGGAACAAACAAGGACAGAGAAAGGGATTAAGTCGATTAAATCGACCCCAGTGCGTAACTGGTACTTTAATTATCGACCCCGAAAGGATGAAAGGCAAAGTCGACCTCGGCGGAATTTGAACTCAGAATGTGAAGACAGAAGAATTACCGCTAAGCATTTCGCCCGGCGCTCTAACGTGTCTGCCAGCTCGCTGCCTTGCTATATATAGATAGATAAATATAAGAATGAAAGAACAATTTAGCTGGTAGATGGATAGATTGATGGAAGGTTTACGTCAATGTCTCACACAGCTGGCCGTGGGTGTGTTTGAGGACGCTCGAAATTCATTGAAATATAGACAAGTTTTTGAAAATTCATTCAAATGACGAAAACAATTAGAAAACCAACAGAAAGACTAACATGGCACTTGACATGTAGAGGAGATCCTGTCGTTGATGTTGGAAAACAAAACACTTAGAGCGTAATTACAAGTGGGACACTGTATTCAGTATGCTTATCGGATACAGCTGCGATTTTAGAGAATAGTATTATATGAAGAGAAAGAAGAGGCGAGTGTGTGTTATGCGTTTAAAAAGTATATGGATATTGAAAAGATTACATTTGTAGTTATATTTGGATCCGACGTTATAGAGGTGAGTCAGTATTTGTTACTTTTCTTTTAGGACTTCACATTTAAATACACACACACACACGCGCGCGCGCATGTGATCCAGTGATCTGAATGTTAGGGCGGCAAGCTGGCAGAAACGTTAGCACACCGGGCGAAATGCTCAGAGGTATTTCGTCTGCCGTTAAGTTCTGAGTTCAAATTCCGCCGAGGCCGACTTTGCCTTTCATCCTTTCGGGGGTCGAAAAATTAAGTAGCAGTTACGCACTGGGGTCGAAGTGATCGACCTAATTCCTTTGTCTGTCCTTATTTGTCCCCTCTGTGTTCAGCCCCTTGTGGGTAGTAAAGAAGTAGGTATTTCGTCTGCCGTTACGTTCTGAGTTCAAATTCTGCCTAGGTCGACTTTGCCCTTCATCCTTTTGGGGTCGATTAAATAAGTACCAGTTACGCACTGGGGTCGATATAATCGACTTAATCCGTTTGTCTGTCCTTGTTTGTCCTCTCTGTGTTTAGCCCCTTGTGGGTAGTAAAGAAATAGGTATTTCGTCTGCCGTTACGTTCTGAGTTCAAATTTCGCCGAGGCCGACTTTGCCTTTCATCCTTTCGGGGTCGAAAAATTAAGTACCAGTTACGCACTGGGGTCGATGTAATCGACCTAATCCCTTTGTCTGTCCCTGTTTGTCCCCTCTATGTTTCGCCCCCTGTGGGCAATAAAGAAATAAATCTGAATGTTTCTCACTCCTCCACTCCGTCTCTATATTTCTACCTATTGATATATAACTAATACACATGTACGTATAAATAACGAAACATATGTGGGTTCTTCTCTCTCTCTCTCTCTCTCTCTCTCTCTCTCTCTCTCTCTCTCTCCATATATATATATATATATATTATATATATATATATATATATATATATATATACTAGATGGTAAATGTTTGTCATTTCCAAATTTATTCCTGTCGATTTTATCCGTTATTTTTGTGCTTTACAGAACCTAGCTGTTCTTTCTAATGTGTTGAATTCCCTACAAGTGGATTCCTTATGTGTATAAATATACACTATATATCGTTATATATATATATATATATATATTACCCTCCGGCTGCACCGCTCCTACCTATTTATTACTGTGGGCTCTACTTTTCTACTTTTGATGAAAAACATATCTTACAATGGCACCGGTAACAAAACACGTGTCACTAAAGAATATTTCAGTTGAATAAAGAAAATTTGGACCTGAGAACTCTCTGCATTCAATAAAACAATAAAAGAAAATAAATTTGTTTGCTGTGTCAGTACTCATAAAACATTTGGGCTGCTTGATCGGATGCTTGATGAGATCCAAGTCATTGAGGTGAAGACCCGAAAAATACTAACACGCACACATTATTTCCACATAAACAGTAATGTAGTCCGCTTATACCTAAAACAGAAAACAAGGTGGCAGACGCTTATTATCGATCCAAAATACCTTTGAATGTCGTATCATATCCTCCAGCAACATATTTTAAACAACAAATGTCGAAGTGCATCCCTTGACGAAGTTTGTATACATGAGGCTGGTAACATCATAAGACTTGGAAGCCAGCTCCTTAAGCAACATTCTTCGTCTGATAACCTAGAAACATGTCCAAAGAGGTCGCATGACTCTACCACAACGCATCATCAGATGAAAGGATGAGCCTATATGAGAAGACTGCATGGATAAGATAACAGAAGGATCCGAGACGATAGTAACATCGATCATCAAAGCAGTTTATCATAGAGCAATAACTGGCTTACTACCTCCCACTTTTAAAGGGTATGTGTTTGTAATCCAGGAACCGGAAATGTCAACCAAGTACTTGATGCCTAATCGGGATAGAAATGAAATGCTGGAAAAGCAGTAAAATGTGACAACCGATGCAGATTTTGTAGAGTTAACACTGAAGATATCAGTCACATCATAAGCAATTGTCCAAAACTGTAATCACGGTATTATCTACCGATGATACATGATGCGGTAGCTAGGACACTCTATAATAAAATCCGTCGGAAGAATAACTCCGAGAACAACGATATAAGAACCCACTGTATAGTAGAAGCCATAACCACTCCGAGTGAAGTCTGACCGAGTGAATATCTCAATAAAATGTAAGCACAGTAGACCTGATATAATGATTTCGGTTAGAGAAGAGAAACTGTGCACAGTGGTTGAAATTATCTGCCCAGCGGATGTTAACATAAAGTTGAAGATCAGTGAATAACACCTACATTGAACTATTAAGAAATCTGCTGTTACTTTATCCAGATTAGAAGTTTAGGTTTATGCCTATAATTATTGAATCCCTGGTATATCTAACACATTGCCTAAATACAAATTTTGAAAAATTAGGCTTCTCAAAACCAGAAAGGAGAATGCTATTTGCAAAGACTACAGATCCGATCCATCACTGGAACAGTACAAATCCGTAAAACCTTCCAGAAGTTTATCATTTAAATATGTATGAGCATGTCTATATATGTAACTATATGCATGAAGACACATGCATAGAGCAAAACGTACAGATCTTCACAAATACATACATACATACATACAAAAATACCCTGCATTTCGATGTCGAAATTCCAATGAAGGGGTCTTGAATATAGGTTAGAAGCCTGCTCTTTCTGTATTGGCTAGAAATCTTGAAATAAATCTCAAGCAATGACATAGATACATGATCGCTGTCTACTCCTTATGCAGAATCTGACCATCTCTTCTACTGTAGATCTATCGTGATACCTGTTGTACCCTTTAAAACCAGATAATGTATTGAAAAGACACCAACATAACTTGAATATTTAACTTGGACCACAAATAGCTGCAGTTAAGTTCTGATCTTTGTGGATCCTTAAATGTTATTTGAGATCCCCGTTCGATTCACATACCTTATGGCATACAGAAGGCATACACAGATCGATTGGTAGAGTTGGTGGGGGTTTGTTTTTCATGGGGCCGCAAATGAGATTTGAACCTTTCCAACAATTTGAGGTGATTTTCGCAACAGGTTCATGTTTCATTGGAATACAACGGGCATGGTAAAACAAACTATTTGTAAAGAATCAATTTTCTTTTGTCATTTATATGACGCTGGTGCCAAAGGTGTGAGTCCAAGCTACCCTTTTAATTCACAGATGTATTTCTGTGTTCATATTTCCATCATTCTATACAGAGCTTCCGAGATAGATGAAAGAGTCAAACACCTCAAGTAACTTACCCTTAAGGAAACTTTTAGTGCGGCTGCAAAATAGAACCACACGCAGGTTGATACATCATAACTGTCTTTTTTTCAGGTTGATGGTGAAACCAAAATCATCAGAAGCTGAGTCAAATGTAGATACAAGAGATTGCAGGCCTGTTTCAGAGTGACTAACTAGATCGCAATTGTCGGCATACAAGAGTCTCGTAACGAGTGAAGTAAAAACCTCTGTTTCGAATTTCCGTCTGGTCAGATTAAAAACATTCCCTGTTCTGCGATATTTTATGTAAGTAACCTCCTCGGAGTTTTGAAAGTCCTGTGACAGTATGACACCAAAATATATTACAAAATATATTACAAGGTGGCGAGCTGGCAGAAACGTTAGCACGCCGGACGAAATGCGTAGCCGCATTCGTCTGTCGTTACGTTCCGAGTTCAAATTCCGCCGAGGTCGACTTTACCTTTCATCCTTTCGGGGTCGATAAATTAAGTACCAGTTACACACTGGAGTCGATGTAATCGACTTATTCCCTTTGTCTGTCCTTGTTTGTCCCCTCTGTGTTTAGCCCCTTGTGGGTAGTAAAGAAATATATTACAAAATGCATCAATGTCTTCTTGCTTTACTCCCTTTTCCACGGCAAAATATTCAGGAAGCCTACCACCAAAATTAACTTAATATGTTGAGGCAATGCTCTGGTCAGGTTTACAAATTTTTCTGGTCACCCTATTTTCCTTGGACAATATACTTCATTAACATAAGAGTACAATTCCTTAGTATAATTTCTATTAGCTGCTTCTTGCGCCCCCTTTGATTTGTCATTCTACCATTCCTGTTTAATTTTCGTTAGAGCAGGCTGTACTTACACTTTCAGCTTTCCGTAAGCTTCGTTTGAGTAGCGATTCAAGGACTGAGAAAGAGTTGTGTTGCATAAATTTTGTTTTCCTAAAAGCAGATAATGAATTTTTGGTGATTTGTCTAAAAACCTCTCACTGGAATTACACGGTTTAAATTCTCCTGGAAAACTTGCAGCCTGAAATACTTTAGAAATCTTCCAATAGATAGTTTGGATCAAGAGTGACTCTTTCTATAGCGTCATGGAATCTATGCTTATTGCTTGATTATTTGAAATTTGCAACATTTAATTTTTAGGGTACGTTAGAACAAGAATGTCGACTTTTAGGCATTATCGAAATGATTTGGTGTACAAGATTTGGTGTACTAAGACTTGGTGTACAAGTAGTACCTGTGCAGGTGAAAAATGTTTAAGTGGGTGTAGAGTGTACTGCACTACCCCACCTATTAACCCAAGAAGACTTTCACCGTGGTAACATGAGAATTGACAAAACCAGGAACTTCGAAAACCTTAGAAATTATTTTAGAGATTTTTTTTCTCCTAGGTAGAGTACCAACCAATGTTAAAGACCTTCTACCCGCCCCTGCTCATAGGGTAGGTTATCTTGTGGCAGCCACCCAAACGACGTCCGAACAATCCACGGTAAGATTAATTATCATTCCGATGTCCGAGGCGGAGCAGCTCACAAACGCAGGAAAAAATGTAAAGAATATAGAAAAGTAACAGACATAAAATTTTAAAATATGACGAAAATACTCATTAGTTCCTCTGCCCTTTGACGAGTCGTATTTTTCGCACCGCAAAAATCACCCTACTCACCAAGCCAGCCTGGTGGAGTTGGGAGTTTAGTCGCCGACGATCCGACCACGCAATAGGTCGTACTAGGTTGCATGTCACTAGTAGCACTCAAGAGTGACCTGACATACATAAATACATACACATATACATAGATAGAAACAGAGAGACAGACCGACAGACAAATAGATATACAAGCAGGCACTGAGACACGATAAATGAAATATAAAATGACAAACAGACGGATAACTTGATAGATAGATAGATAGATAGATAGATAGATAGATAGATAGATAGATAGATAGATAGATAGATAGATAGATAGAAACATACATAGACAGGCACATAAATAGACTAATAGCTAACTAGCTACATAGACACCTAGACAGGAACATAAATAGACTAATAGCTAGCAAGCTAGCTAGCTAGATAGATAGATAGACAGACAGACAGACAGATAGATAGATAGATAGATAGATAGATAGATAGATAGATAGATAGATAGATAGATAGATACCTTGACAGGCACATAAATAGGGTAATAGATTGATAGATAAATAGATAGGTAGATAGATAGATAGATAGATAGATAGATAGATAGACAGACAGACAGATAGATAGATAGATAGATAGATAGATAGATAGATAGATAGATAGATAGATAGATAGATAGATAGATAGATAGATAGATACCTTGACAGGCACATAAATAGGGTAATAGATTGATAGATAAATAGATAGGTAGATAGATAGATAGGTAGATAGATAGATAGATAGATAGATAGATAGATAGATAGATAGATAGATACCTTGACAGGCACATAAATAGGTAATAGATTGATAGATAAATAGATAGGTAGATAGATAGATATATAGATAGATAGATAGATAGATAGATAGATAGATAGATAGATAGATAGATAGAAACATACATAGACAGGCACATAAATAGACTAATAGCTAGCTAGATAGATATATACCTAGGCTAATAGTTTTAAGATAGATAAGTTTCTTTATTGGCCACACAGGGCTGCACACAGATGGGACAAGTTACAAGGTAGAGCTTTTCTTTTGGGGGATGAAGAGAACAAAAAAAACAAAAGAAAAAAAGGGGGTTTGCGTAGGTTTTCGATCAAGAGGGATCGTAAAAGGGAAGAACAGAACAAAAACAAAAAAAAAGTTTTAAGATAGATATGTTTCTTTATTAGCCACACAGGGCTGCACACAGATAGAACAAATTACAAGGTAGAGCTTTTCTTTTGGAGGTAAAAAAAAAAATAAAAATAAAATAAAAAAAAAGGGGGGGTCGATCAAAAGGGATCGTAAAAGGAGAGAAAGAGGACAAAAAAAGGGGGGGGTTAAAAAAAGGGGGAGAGGAAAAAATTGATCAATAGGGATCGTTATCACAGAAATGTCAATATGAAGTGTAAAGGGGAGGACAGGTGAGGTTTACCCGTGGAAAGAAAAGCCTACGGAAAAGACCATGGTAACCTCGGTCAATGAAGTCACATGTTATTTTTTTTTTTTTTTTTTTTTGCAAATAAGCAACTCTCTGTATTAATTTTTACGGTTCATAGAATCATAGTCAAGGTGGCTTCGTCATTCATACGTGCCATCCTTGCTACATTCACCCATCTTTTTTTAAAACATTCACTAGACAAAACTTGCCTCTCTACTCTCACTTTTTTCTTCAAGTGATACTTGAAGAAGTTGATGAGAGATTGACCAGAGAGGAAAGTGTTTGTCTCTAATCCTTTCAGACGCGTCCACCAGATACATTCTTTCGCCATAGCCACAAGTATGATAAAAATAGCTCTTCCTTCCCGTTTGAAGGAAGGAGGCGTGACGATATTAACGATAGACTCGGCTGATAAACCGACACGTCCCACACGTGACAGCAGTCGTTCGACATAAGCCCACAGGTGGGAAATTGCTGGACACTGCACGATTGCGTGCAGAGCGGTTTCGTCGCTCTGCCCGCATCTCGGGCAGGTCGGCCCCGTGTTTCTCGAGCCATGCCTATAGAGCTTATCCCGAACGGGTAGCGCTTCTCGGTAGCACCGCCAGGCCAGGGATCTCTGGAAGTTGTCCATAGGCTCGGGCCGAAAGTCGTTTGAAACAGGCGGGTCAGGTATTCCTCGTCGACGCCCAGGTTTGCCCCGAGCTCGTCGTCGTACCTCCCCTCCACTAATCCCCTATAGAATGCTTTGGTTGTGTTGAAGTCACTCAAGGTCGACCCAGGACGGCAGAGTTGCTTGAGAGCAACGCGACACTCGCGGTGCCATTCGCCCTTCCTCGGCCTCTTTTTGATCCACGACTGTAGTTCGGTCATGGAGACGAGTTGCGGGAATGCGTGCCTCACAAACGGCGACCACACCTGTTCACCGTCGTCTACATAGAGCCGGAGATGTCGCAGTCTCAGCGCGTGTCTGCGCATCATCAACCACGGCATGCCCAGCCCTCCTTTTAACGGGTGTTGACAGCAAATGGATCGCCTGACCATCGGGACGCATCCTTTCCACAAGAAGCGGAAGAGGATGCGTTCTAGTTTGGTGATGGTAGGGTCGGGACAAGGTACGACGGTCAGGCGGTAGTAGATGATGGACGCGATGTACGCGTTCACCACCTCCGCCCGACCTTTTAGGGACAGTTTCCTCTCGGCCCATTGCTGGGCGAGAGTGACCACCCTACTCGTTATCTCGTTCCAGTTCTTCTCCATTTGGAGGTCCGGACCGAACCAGACCCCGAGCAACTCAACCGGGCCGTCTGTCCAGCGTCCCACGACGGAGGTACTGGTGGACGGCATGGGCTTGCTTCTCCAGGTGCCGAGCCGCAAGCCCACTGACTTTTCCCGGTTGATTTTTGCTCCTGTCACCGCTTCGTAGTCTTTCAGTGTCTCGCCGACCCGCTCGATGTGCTCGTGGCTTGACACTATGACGGTGACGTCGTCCGCGTATGCAGACACGCTCGTCCCGCATCCTAATTCTCGCGGGATGCCCCTCAGAGTCGCCAGCTTCCGCAGTAGTGGCTCAAGAGTCAATACGTATAGAAGCGCCGAGAGGGGGCATCCCTGACGGACCGAACGTGCAATGTCGAAGGGTCTCGATAGATGTCCATTTACGCGAATTACCGAACGGATGCCTCTGTACAAGGCAGCTATCCAGCCGCGGAAGACGGGACCGAAACCAGCCGCTCTCAGGACTGCCTCCAAGTATCGATGGTCTACCCTATCAAAGGCTTTCGATTGATCCAAGTTGATCAGGGCCCCACCCATGCCAGGTTCGTTAACTACCCTGTCTATGATGTAGCGCATCAGATGGAGGTTGTCATGGATGTTCCGGCCCGGCACGGCGCACGTTTGTGCGTTGTCGACCAGTTTCTCCATGACAAGCGCCAACCTCTTGGCTAACACCTTTGTCAAAATTTTCAGGTCTGAATTGAGCAGAGTGATTGGCCTAAAGTTATCTATAATGTTTCCCTTGTTTGGATCTTTCTTCAGCAGAGTTACAGCTCCTCGACTCACAAAACCGGGTATGCTCCCGTTTTGCTGCCAGTTGTAGTATACCGCTGCCAAGACGTCTCCAAACAAGTCTGGCATACAATAGTAAAATTCGTAGGGTAGACCATCCAAACCCGGTGATTTGTCCCTCGAGCATTCTGCCATCGCTTCCCGCACTTCCGCCGCCGTGATGGCACCTTCGCAGCACCCTGCCTTTCTTGTCGAGAGTCGTGGCAGGCTATGTAGGTAGGCACTGAAGTCTACCCTACGTTCTTGCCCTCCACTCGTCCCGAACAGTCGGGCAAAATGCTGCTGAAAGGCCTCACACATTTTACTTGGCTCGAGCAATTCGCGCCCCTGTTCATCTACCAGTGACCGAATGGTGGCTTTGTTGCCCTGTTGCGCCTCTGCCACCCGGGCCTCTCTCGCGGCTCCAACACCTTCGTTCCTTAGAGCACGCATCCTAGCTCTGACAGCACATCCTTCGTGTTTGGCGTTGAAGTGTTGGTCGAGGGCCAACCTCGCCGCCAAAACGTCGGATGCGATGCCGCTTCTAATTGCCTCTTCTAGCTTCTTAACTAGCTCACCCTCTACTCTATTTCTATCTATGGCTAGTGCTTTGCTGTACCTAATCGCTTCTGCTTTTACTGCTCTCTTGAGGGCAAACCACCATTTGTTGTTGATGATGGCTCCCGTCAAAGCCCTCTTTACTAGTGTGCTAATCCGGTCTCTGAAAACTTGTCTGGACGGGAATGATGCGTTCAGTTTCCAGTACCCAGGACCCTGTCTATGTGCCTTATCTAAGTCTAGCGTACACGTCACCAATTTGTGATCCGTGTAGCTGACTGTGTGGAATTGTGGACATCCTAAGTTATCCTTGTCTACTGTCCTACACAGTATCCTATCTAGATACGATCTCGACGACCCACTGCGGTTGCTCCATGTCCACGTTGGTGCATTTGGGTGGTCGAGTCGGTACCTGTCAGACAGTTGGAATCGTCTGAGCAGGTCTCTGAGGCATTTGCATCCCCTTCTGTTTCTGTCTCTACCCACGTAGTCTACATGCGTGTCCAAGGTAGCATTCCAATCCCCCACTAAGAGTAAAGGACGAGACGTTCCCAAGAATACTTCTAGACGTCGAAAGAAATCCGCCCGACCTGTTAAGGGCGGTGCGTAGACTGATACGAGTCGAAAAGCGCACCCATTGCTGCCGTCAACATCCGGGTCTACGAATATCGTCTTGACTTCGAGATCCAGGCTCTTGTGAAAAAGTACCGCGGTGCCACTACCGCCCATCCTCGGCAGACAGGGAGCGAAATAAATGTTAAACTGTCCGCCAAACATGGACTTTAGGGCCCGTGGCTCGTGGAGTCTGGTCTCACTTATGGCTATGATTCCCAAATCATGTGACTTGATGTCATTTAGGAGGTATCCTTGTTTCCAAGGAGACCCCAAGCCACGCGCATTCACACAACCAATCTTGACCATGATTCTATTGGGGTGTGTGCTTTAAAACACACAAATGAAAGTACAGAGAGTTACTTACTTGTGTCGAAAGTTTATAAATAGATAGATAGGTAGAAACATACATATGTGTAAATAACTGAGTGACTTTTTATACTTTTAATCACTCCAATTCAATTATTTTTTTTCTCTCAATACGGTTCGAGTGCATGCACAATCGATGTTGCTGTCTGGCAGTCACGTGCCTGAGGGGGAGGAGGAGGGAGAGGAGGACATCTTTATATTATGTTGCAATATAAATAACGTTGTGAGTGTTTATTGAGCGAAAACACCTAAAGCTCCACGAGGCTCCGGTAGGGGATGGTGGTGATCCCTGCTGTACTCTTTCACCACAACTTTCTCTCACTCTTTCTTCCTGTTTCTGTTGTACCTTATATTTCAAAGGGCCGGCCTTGTCACTCTCTGTGTCACGCTGAATATCCCCGAGAACTACGTTAAGGGTACACGTGTCTGTGGAGTGCTCAGCCACTTACACGTTAATTTCACGAGCAGGCTGTTCCGTTGATCGGATCAACCGGAACCCTCGTCGTCGTAACCGACGGAGTGCTTCCACACAATATAAATAAAATGGAAGGATATATAATTTATGAAACGCAGTTGAACTAAACTATAATTTATATATATTTTTGATACTTTATCATGTGTGTGTATCTGTGTGTGTGTATCTGTGCATGGGTGTATGTTTGTGTGTGTATGTGTGTGTAATAGGTCTTAAGTTTTTATTTGACATTTTCACTTAATCATTATCATTAAAGTCCTAATCTATTATTATATTCTTCTCATTGGCTTATCGAGATTCAGTTTTATAATAACTTTGGATCTTTTCCTTTTGAACGGAAGTTTTCAACACAATTTCTAGTTAACTAAGCACTTTAAAACTTCGTATACTGGGTAGAATGTGTCAAAATAAAACATTTTTCGGATCTTTTCCTTTTGAACGGCAGTTTTCAACACAATTTCTAGTTAACTAAACACTTTTAAACTTCGTATACTGGTAGAATGTGTCAAAATAAAACATTTTTTGGATCTTTTCATTTTGAACGGCTGTTTTCAACACAATTTCTAGTTAACTATACATTTTTAAACTTCGTATACTGGGTAGAATGTGTCAAAATAAAACATTTTTCGGATCTTTTCCTTTTGAACGGCAGTTTTCAACACAATTTCTAGTTAACTAAACACTTTTAAACTTCGTATACTGGTAGAATGTGTCAAAATAAAACATTTTCTGGATCTTTTCCTTTTGAACGGCAGTTTTCAACACAATTTATTGTTAACTAAACACTTTTAAACTTCGTATACTGGGTAGAATGTGTCAAAATAAAACATTTTTCGGATCTTTTCCTTTTGAACGGCAGTTTTCAACACAATTTCTAGTTAACTAAACACTTTTAAACTTCGTATACTGGTAGAATGTGTCAAAATAAAACATTTTTTGGATCTTTTCATTTTGAACGGCAGTTTTCAACACAATTTCTAGTTAACAAGAAATTGTGTTGAAAACTGCCGTCCAAAAGGAAAAGATCCATAACTTTAATTATGACATTGAAAGCAAACGAATTCAAGGATAAATTCGTCCTACGAAACAGGGAACAACCTTCGTTCTTCAAAAGAATCTGCAATATGAATGAAATAATATTGAAGTGTCTGATATTTCGTATTTTTCTTTATTTTACAGATTAATCTACGCCAGAAAATATGCCCAGTCAAAGACATCAAGTAATGCTAACATTTGTGTTGATATTATACATGAGTTTATCTTTTGAGACTCGTGCAGATTCAGACATTTCTTGGATGTGTATACGTAACGGATCTGAGTGGTTAAATTGTACAAATCGCAAACTGATGTCTATTCCAAAGTTCATTCCTCCGAAAGTTAAATATATGTAAGTAGTAGACAACGTTTTGATATTTTCCACTTTCAGTGTTTTAAACTCTCATTGGTTATGTTCTCAGCGAATACCAAACTCATTCCCTATGGATACCGTATTTATTACAACGAGTGGCTTGTAAACGTATCTAACGAGCGAAAGCGAGTTAGATACATTTACAAGCCACGAGTTGTAATAAATACGGTATCCATAGGGAATGAGTTTGGTATTTTATTTATTACACACGAATAAACGACCATATTTTATTAACCCAATAACTAAATTCTTCACGTTTAGTTGTAACTTATGAATGACAAAAGTAGTGCCGTCACCGTGACCTCGGGTCATCACCATGGATTGACCAATCAGAAGCAGCACTCGCAGTATCTGACATATGTTAGATACCAAAAATATCTCAAAGTGTTCTCACTCACATGTGTGTAATAACTTATGGTGAAAATCTCACAGCTTTAAATACCATGTTATGTTATAGTAAAAGAAGACGATATGTGTTGTGTGGATGCCCCCAGGCGACGAAGTAGGCTAGCCCAATACGTAGATATAGAGGGAGAAGCCTAGACGTTGGGAGAGCAGTTGAGTAGCGGTGAAAGCACAGCTGTAAAGAGTCGAGTAGAGTAGTAGAGTTTAGTAAAGGTCATCCGAACATGCGACATAACAGTGGCGACGAGTGTTCGTAGCTCACACAGCCATTGTGTAGCATTGCGATATAACAATATGTTACTAGCTTCGAAGTAAAGTAGACTATTCCTCAGACTGAGGGTTCAGATTCGCATCCAGTTGCTTCTCGCGGCGGGAGCCTGAACAGCAAAGAGTTTGTCCCACAGAGAACGTTTCCGTTTAATTTGCTTTACTAATGCTAAAAGAAAGAAGTTCAAAGATGATGTTTGAACTTCTTTCCTTTAACATTTCAAACGTCAGATCTAATCCATGAAAACGGAAACTCGTTAGATCCTATGATAGAATCAATCTCTAAAAAATTATTTTGGACCATCGTGCCCCCAGAAACAGACGTTGGATTTGTAATACTTTTCCTCATCCCATTTAATTCTGTATATCATTTGTAAAGTCGAACCTTTATATATGTATACATATATACATAATTTTTGTATTTCATATATTTAAAATACTTTATACTTATTCCTACATTTCTTTATCCGCTCAAATTTAAACCTCTTGAGCACTACTAATTGTACTGCATGCGAGGAATATCTGGATTTCATATATATATATATATATATATATATATATATATATATTATATATATATATATATTATATATATATATATATATATATATATATAAGTACAGTCATATATACAGGCAAGGATGGACACAAATGCATATACATATATGTACACACACATGCAAGTATATATATATATATATATATATATACATATGCGTGTGTATACATGCGTCTTTTTATTTATCAAATTATACTCGACTTCACTTTTCTTTTTCTCATCCTTCTCTACTATTCGAATTATTTATTTTTTACATTGTCATCTCCATAATCACAACAGACAGTACCATCAGTACTTATTATCACCACCACCACCACCACCACCACCACCACCGCCACCGCCGCCGCCGCCGCCGCCGCCGCCGCCGCCGCCACCACCACCACCACCACCACCACCACCACCACCTCCACCACCACCACCACCACCACCACCGCCACCACCACCACCACCGCCACCGCCGCCGCCGCCGCCACCACCACCACCACCACCACCACCACCACCACCACCGCCGCCGCTGCCACCACCACCATCATCATCAACGATAATATCATCTTTATCACTCATCAACATAATCCTCAACAGCAACATTGTCAGTTCGACCTCCATCATCATCACCACCACCATTAATATCACTATCACCATCATCATCATCATCATCATCATCATCATCATCATCATCATTACCATCATCATCATCATCATCATCATCACCATCATCATCAATACCCACTTTCATCGTTATCATCATATTCTTCACACGTCATTATCATCTTCACCATCTAATTTTTTCACTTCCATTTCTTATATTTCTGTATTTAATTCATTAAACGTAAAATTTTAAAATTTTATAACGAATCTCATCTATATTATATGATATCAATTCTGTATTCTCTTACAGCAATCTATACGATAATAAGATCTCGAAAATTGAAAAAGAGTCCTTTGTAAATCTTCATGAATTAAAGAATCTGTAAGTCAGATCAATCTTGCTTATAACATTTCTTGACTTTATATTTCTAAATAATTAATGTCTTTCTATCATTCTTTCTTAACCTTCTTTTACCCTTCTCTAACTCACATAAACTCTCTCCCCCTACTCTAGAACGGTGGAGGCGCAATGGCCCAGTGGTTAGGGCAGCGGACTCGCGGTCGTAGGATCGCGGTTTCGATTCCCAGACCGGGCGTTGTGAGTGTTTATTGAGCGAAAACACCTAAAGTTCCACGAGGCTCCGGCAGGGATGGTGGTGATCCCTGCTGTACTCTTTCATCACAACCTTCTCTCACTCTTACTTCCTGTTTCTGTTGTACCTGTATTTCAAAGGGCCGGCCTTGTCACTCTCTGTGTCACGCTGAATATCCCCGAGAAATACGTTAAGAGTACACGTGTCTGTGGAGTGCTCAGCCACTTACACGTTAATTTCACGAGCAGGCTGTTCCGTTGATCGGATCAACCGGAACCCTCATCGTCGTAACCGACGGAGTGCTTCTTCACTCTAGAACATTTTATCGTTATTTCTTAACTAAACGTAATCGATCCTTAACTCATAACTCATTTCTGGGCCAATCACGATGGCCGTAGTGTTATCACATTAGAATTAAGGGTGAAAGAATAAAAGTGAAACTATTATATCACATTGCAATATAGATCTTTTTCATTCACTTTTGACACGTAACGCTGAACCAGTGCCAGTTGGATTTTCATTTAATCCAAATGAAAAAAAAATTACGCTGATAGTCAAGGGGTCTGAAACCTTGTAAAATTTTATTTGATTCGGTCAGCCTGTTTGAGAATACATGGGAAGCACTCCGTCGGTTACGACGATGAGGGTTCCGGTTGATCCGAATCAACGGAACAGCCTGCTCGTGAAATTAACGTGTAAGTGGCTGAGCACTCCACAGACACGTGTACCCTTAACGTAGTTCTCGGGGATATTCAGCGTGACACAGAGAGTGACAAGGCCGGCCCTTTGAAATACAGGTACAACAGAAACAGGCAGTAAGAGTAAGAGAAAGTTGTGGTGAAAGAGTACAGCAGGGATCACCACCATCCCCTGCCGGAGCCTCGTGGAGCTTTAGGTGTTTTCGCTCAATAAACACTCACAACGCCCGGTCTGGGAATCGAAACC
Organism: Octopus sinensis; assembly: GCF_006345805.1. Classification (NCBI taxonomy): domain Eukaryota; kingdom Metazoa; phylum Mollusca; class Cephalopoda; order Octopoda; family Octopodidae; genus Octopus; species Octopus sinensis. The sequence continues at coordinate 9,637,251 of NC_043023.1, forward strand.
GCGATCCTATGACCGCGAGTCCGCTGCCCTAACCACTGGGCCATTGAGAATACATAGGGAACAGAGAAAGGAATTTTATATATAAAGAATAAGAAATACTTTAGTAAACATACTTATTTATACTTTTTCATTTGCGGCTTAGAATTACCGCTTGTGAGATTTCGTATCACAACATATGCAAACACCTAAACACACACACTTATAAATACAGACACACACGCACAGACACACACACACACACATATACATTATA
>NC_043023.1:9640003-9660003 GCF_006345805.1 Octopus sinensis
AACAGGGACAGACGCAGGTATTAAGTCGATTACATCGACCCCAGTGCGTAACTGGTACTTAATTTATCGACCCCGAAAGTTTGAAAGGCAAAGTCGACCTCGGCGGAATTCGAACTCACAACGTAACGCAGACGAAATACCACAAAGCATTTCGCCCGGCGTGCTAACGTTTCTGCCAGCTCGCCGCCTTAGTTTTCCTCATACTGTTTCCTTAACAGCGCATTTCTATGTATTTCTCTTCCCATCCTTCTTCCTTAATAAAATAAAAGAATAGAAATTAGAAAAATAATAGATAAAAATATGAACATGATAAAGTATTTAATAACATTATCTGCTGCTAAAACTATAAATCATTTATGGAGCGCTACACAAAAGTTATGTATATCGAAAAGAGTCTAATTTACGAGAGAAGAAAAAATGCAAAATTATTAGTGTTGGGGAAAATGGTCTTACATATCAGAAATATTAAATTTCTAAATGTCTCAAAGAGAAATAAACGGTGGTGGAGCGATAGAGTGGTTGTATTCTGTCAACATAACGTGACAGTCCTGTAAGGGAATTACACCACCGCTGTTTAGCCCTAGGAAGCATCGAACGCTTCCTGTCGGCTTTGACACATTTCCTGAGTCCTCATATTTGTGAAGGGGAGACAAGCACCCCTACCAGCCATGATTCATACCTGAGGACATACTCTTTACTTTTCTACTTTTTACTTGTTTCAGTCATTTGACTGCGTCATGCTGGAGCACCGCCTTTATAATAGAAATGTTTTACGTAAATGATATGTTTAATTTGAATGTAAGGAGATGAATGCAATATTACGGAATGTTGTTAAAGTTATTGAAGGATATTTTATAAGACGGTTAATAAAATAAAAGAATAGAAATAAGAAAAATAATAGATAAAAATATGAACATGATAAAGTATTTAATAACATTATCTGCTGCTAAAACTATAAATCATTTATGGAGCGCTACACAAAAGTTATGTATATCGAAAAGAGTCTAATTTACGAGAGAAGGAAAAATGCAAAATTATTAGTGTAGGGGAGATAACTATTAAGGAAAAAGATGGTCTTACATATATATGCTAGTGTGTGTATATATATATATATATATATATATATATATACTTTTTACCTTTTACTTGTTTCAGTCATTTGACTGCGGCCATGCTGGAGCACTGCCTTTATTCGAGCAAATCGACCCCAGGACTTATTCTTGGGATATAAAGCCACTCCTGCGCATTATACTTATTCTATCGGTCTCTTTTCCCGAACCGCTATGTTATGGGGACGTAAATACACCACCATCGGTTGTTAAGGCGCACAAACACAAACACATACATACATATATATATATATACATATATATGACAGGCTTCTTTCAGTTTCCGTCAGCCAAATCCACTCACAAGGCATTGGTTGGCCCGAGGCTATAGTAGAAGACACTTGCCCAATGTGCCACTCAGTGGGACTGAACCCGGAACCATGTGGTTCGTAAGCAAGCTACTTACCACACAGCCACTCCTGCGCATATATTTATTTGTATAATTATACATATATATATATATATACAAACACACACACACACACACATATCTTTATATACCCTTTTACTTGTTTAGTCGAGCAAATCGACCCCGGGACTTATTCTTTGTAAGCCTGGTACTTGTTCTATCAGTTTCTTTTGCTGAACCGCTAAGTGACCAGCATACTCATAGCATTTTTACTCTTTTATTTGTTTCAGTCATTTGACTGTGGCCATGCTGGAGCACCGCCTTTAGTCGAGCAAATCGACCCCAGGACTTATTCTTTGTAAGCCTGGTACTTGTTCTATCAGTTTCTTTTGCTGAACCGCTAAGTGACCAGCATACTCATAGCATTTTTACTCTTTTACTTGTTTCAGTCATTTGACTGTGGCCATGCTGGAGCACCGCCTTTTGTCGAGCAAATCGACCCCGGGACTTATTCTTTGTAAGCCTGGTACTTATTCTATCGGTCTCTTTTGCCAAATCGTAAACATACCACCGTCGGTTGTTAAGCGATGTTGGGGGACAAACACAGACACACAAATACACACACACACACACATATATATATATATATATATATATATATATACACGACGGGCTTCTTTCAGTTTCCATCTACCAAATCCACTCACAAGGCTTTGGACGGCCCGAGGCTATAGTAGAAGACACTTGCCCAAGGTGCCACACAGTGAGAATGAACCCAGAACCACGTGCTTGGTAAGCAAGCTACTTACCACACAGCCACTCCTGCACCTTAGTTTATATATATATATATATATATATATATACTAAGAACAGTTAGGTGTGAAATTGGGGTAGTTCGAGTGAGGCACTCAACCAGAATACTGAGCTATGAACACTGTTGGGATAAAATCCAATCCCTAAAAACATCTGGTGTAGAAAATTCAACATGACAATCATACTGTAATCGGTATTAAAAATCAATAAAAAATCGGTATTAAAAATCCATGAAAGCGGCGAGCTGGCAGAAACGTTAGCGCGCCGGGCGAAATGTATAGCGGTATTTCGTCTGCCGTTACGTTCTGAGTTCAAATTCCGCCGAGGTCGACTTTGCCTTTCATCCTTTCGGGGTCGATTAAATAAGTACAGTTACGCACTGGGGTTGATATGATTGACTTAATCCGTTTGTCTGTCCTTGTTCGTCCTCTCTGTATTTAGCCCCTTGTGGGTAGTAAAGAAATAGGTATTAAAAATCCATATTGTAAAATGTTGTTGCAAATGATGATGGTAGGAAAACATTTGTAACTGATAATTAAAGATGTGTTAAGGAAATTACTTTGTCTTCTCAATTTCATTTATATATATATATGTATCCCTACGGACGAGGGATTACGTAAGTGATTCATTCGTTAATAGGCGAAACCGCCGGTCTGCGATTAATTCTTGTTTTTTATATAATTTTCATCTGTCTTGCCCGCATACTGTCCTGGTGTCCGCTGAATTTTTCTCTAGAGAACATTCTTTTCTTTGTAGTTTGATCGTAGGTGATCTACTTCTAGCATACGGCTGACCACCTAGTGGTTTTTAGCCCTTTAAATATATATATATATATATACATATATGTGCATACATGAGTACAGGACATCACCAACGTTGCAAGTAAAATGAATTACGTAAACAACGAGAAAAATGTTTCTCCCAGCGTTCACTACGAAGGCAGGCCATCCATAGCGGTAGATACTCCGCTGTTCAGTTCTGTTACAGCAAATTTGAAAATTTTAATAAAGGAAACTCTGGAAAAACATCTTTGGTAGATGTACATATTATTGACACTATGGAGCCTTCATTAACTTCTGAAGGGCAAATTTAAATTTGTCAAAGCGTCGTTTTCACGAAACCAAGATTTTGTTTGATACCGTATACGCAGATTTGACTTATATATATTTCTTTACTACCCACAAGGGGCTAAACATATAGGGGACAAACAAGGACAGACAAAGGAATTGAGTCGATTACATCGACCCCTGTGCGTAACTGGTACTTAATTTATCGACCCCGAAAGGATGAAATGCAAAGTCGACCTCGGCGGAATTTGAACTCGGAAATTAAAGGCAGACGAAATACGGCTACGCATTTCGCCCGGCGTGCTAACGATTTTGCCAGCTCGCTGCCTTAATATAAGACTTATATAGTCTTTAATGGAAGATGGGGGAAGATGAAGTTTCGTATAGTTCAGGGAAGACACTGTACAGCAAGTTGGTGTGGTTGGAATTGGCGGCAAACAGAATTTCATTAGCTTTAGCCTTGCATCAATATTCCCAGAAGTCTCTCAGCGGTCGCTGAATATTTAGTTCGTTGGCACGTAAAAAATTTATATTTTTTTCTGGCGCAGGAGTGGCTGTGTGGTAAGTAGCTTGCTAACCAACCACACGGTTGCGGGTTCAGTCCCACTGCGTGGCATCTTGGGCAAGTGTCTTCTGCTATAGCCCCGGGCCGACCAATGCCTTGTGAGTGGATTTGGTAGACGGAAACTGAAAGAAGCCTGTCTTATATATGTATATATATGTGTGTGTGTGTGTGTTTGTGTTTGTCCCCCTAGCATTGCTTGACAACCGATGCTGGTGCGTTTACGTCCCCGTCACTTAGCGGTTCGGCAAAAAGAGACCGATAGAATAAGTACTAAAAGGTGGTGCTCCAGCATGGCCGCAGTCAAATGACTGAAACAAGTGAAAGAGTAAAGAGTAAAGAGAGATAGCCACCTTTTTAGCGAGGGTGAGAGTGCTAGTTTACTTTCAACCTGATGACTTCCTTAAAGTTTTTCTTTAAAGCAGTCTTCATCTTTTCATTTGGTAATGCCAGTCACATCGGCATAAACGATCCATAAAGATTTCTTAAATTTCTTCCAGTCATTTTCATATTCCAGTCCCGTCAAGACTTATTTTGAAATCAGGATCTTTCAAGCGAACAAATACAGTAGCCTAAAATTTATATTCATCCGCCAATAATCAATACCACCCAGTAATTAATTACAAAAATAGTGGAGGCGCAATGGCCCAGTGGTTACGGCAGCGGACTCGCGGTTGTAGGATCGCGGTTTCGATTCCCAGACCGGGCGTTGTGAGTGTTTATTGAGCGAAAACACCTAGAGCTCCACGAGGCTCCGGGCAGGGGATGGTGGTGATCCCTGGTGTACTCTTTCACCACAACTTTCTCTCACTCTTTCTTCCTGTTTCTGTTGTACCTGTATTTCAAGGGGCCGGCCTTGTCACTCTCTGTGTCACGCTGAATATCCCCGAGAACTAAGTTAAGGGCACACGTGCCTGTGGAGTGCTCAGCCACTTACACGTTAATTTCACGAGCAGGCTGTTCCGTTGATTCGGATCAACCGGAACCCTCATCGTCGTAACCGACGGAGTGCTTCCACACAATTACAAAAATATGTTTAATAGCAAACAGAAATGGTTTGTGGTATATAAACTTTATAATAAAAATGTTTTACGTAAATGATATATTTAATTTTAATGTAAGGAGATGAGTGTAATATTACGGAATGTTGTTAAAGTTATTGAAGGATATTTTATAAGACGGTTAATAAAATAAAAGAATAGAAATAAGAAAAATAATAGATAAAAATATGAACATGATAAAGTATTTAATAACATTATCTGCTGCTAAAACTATAAATCATTTATGGAGCGCTACACCAAAGTTATGTATATCGAAACGAGTCTAATTTACGAGAGAAGAAAAAATGCAAAATTATTAGTGTTGGGGAAAATGGTCTTACATATCAGAAATATTAAATTTCTAAATGTCTCACAGAGAAATAAACGGTGGTGGAGCGATAGAGTGGTTGTATTCTGTCAACATAACGTGACAGTCCTGTAAGGGAATTACACCACCGCTGTTTAGCCCTAGGAAGCATCGAACGCTTCCTGTCGGCTTTGACACATTTCCTGAGTCCTCATATTTGTGAAGGGGAGGCAAGCACCCCCACCAGCCATGATTCATACCTGAGGACATACTCTTTACTTTTCTACTTTTTACTTGTTTCAGTCATTTGACTGCGTCATGCTGGAGCACCGCCTTTATAATAGAAATGTTTTACGTAAATGATATATTTAATTTTAATGTAAGGAGATGAGTGCAATATTACGGAATGTTGTTAAAGTTATTGAAGGATATTTTATAAGACGGTTTATAAAATAAAAAATAGAAATTAGAAAAATAATAGATAAAAATATGAACATGATAAAGTATTTAATAACATTATCTGCTGCTAAAACTATAAATCATTTCTGGAGCGCTACACAAAAGTTATGTATATCGAAAAGATATAGTAGATATGCAAAATTACTGGTGTTGGGGAGATAACTATTAAAGAAAAAGATGGTCTTACGTATATTTGTTATATATATCTCTTTTACTCTTTTACTTGTTTCAGTCATTTGACTGCGGCCATGCTGGAGCACCGCCTTTAGTCGAGCAAATCGACCCCAGGACTTATTCTTTGCAAGCCCAGTACTTATTCTATCGGTCTCTTTTTGCCGAACCGCTAAGTGACGGGGACGTAAACACACCAGTATCGTTTGTCAAGCAATGCTAGGGGGACAAACACAGACACACAAACACATACATATATATATATATATACATATATAAGACAGGCTTCTTTCAGTTTCCGTCTATCAAATCCACTCACAAGGCATTGGTCGGCCCGGGGCTATAGCAGAAGACACTTGCCCAAGGCACCATGCAGTGGGACTGAACCCGGAACCATGTGGTTGGTTAGCAAGCTACTTACCACACAGCCACTCCTGCGTAAGATTCTTACGTGTGATATATATAATCTTACGTGTGATATATATATATATATATATATATATATATAAATACTTTTACATATATACTTTAGACTTTTTACTTGTTTCAGTCATTTGACTGCGGCCATGCTGGAGTACCGCTTTTAATCGAGCAAATCGACCCGAGGACTTATACTTGGGAAGCCTAGTACTAATTCCATCGGCCTTCTTTTGCCGATCAGCTATGTTACGGGACGTAAACACACAAGCATCGGTTGTTAAGTGATGTTGGGAGGACAAACACAGACACACAAACACACACACACACACATACATATATACGACGGGATTCTTTCAGTTTCCGTCTACCAAATCCACTCACAAGGTTTTGGTCGGCCCGAAGCTATAGTAGAAGACACTTGCCCATGGTGCAACGCAGTGGGAATGAACCCGGAACCATGCGGTTCGTTAGCAAGCTACTTACCAGACAGCCACGCCTACGCCTATATATATATTGCATGTATGTATGTATGTATTCATGTACGTCTCTGTGTTTTCAAGTTCTCGCTTCTTCTCTATACATAAGCTCAGATATTTACTTTTGAAATGCAAATCGATAAATTCAACGATATTCCAAATGCAAGTTAGTTTCCCTTTTCGGAACTAGTATGAAGTAACATACATGTTTTGCACAAACAATATGTGGAAGCACTCCGTCGGTTACGACGATGAGGGCCCGGTTGATCCGATAAACGGAACAGCCTGCTCGTGAAATTAACGTGTAAGTGGCTGAGCACTCCGCAGACACGTGTACCCTTAACATAGTTCTCGGGGATATTCAGCGTGACACAGAGAGTGACAAGGCCGGCCCTTTGAAATACAGGTACAACAGAAACAGGAAGAAAGAGTGGGAGAAAGTTGTGGTGAAAGAGTACAGCAGGGATCACCACCATCCCCTGCCGGAGCCTCGTGGAACTTTAGGTGTTTTCGCTCAAAAAACACTCATAACGCCCGGTCTGGGAATCGAAACCGCGATCCTATGACCGCGAGTCCGCTGCCCTAACTACTGGGCCATTGTGCCTCCACACAAACAATATAGACTCTTGCAGACATTTTTGCACGTTTGACTTTCAATTCGATAATCGAGTCATTGAAAAGTTGCGACATAAATAGCACCATGATGTTCGCTATTCAAATTCGTTTTTTCTATCAGGTTCGCTCTTTGGTCAAAGAATTTAGCATTTACATAATTCAAATTAAAATGCCCGTCGGAATGCGAGGAAGTGTCTTTTCGAGCATTCAAATTCGGAATAAGTTTATTCAATTCAGCATTAATCTTACGTGTGATTTTACTCACATTCTTAGAAGTGAATGTTAAAAATGACATGCTTTTATCATTATGTTGTTATAGCTCCAAAGAGGCGCAATTGCCCGTTGGTTAGGGCAGCGGACTCGCGGTCGTAGGATCGCGGTTTCGATTCCCAGACCGGGCATTGTGAGTGTCTATTGAGCGAAAACACCTAAAGCTCCACGAGGCTCCGGTAGGGGATGGTGGTGATCCCTGGTGTACTCTTTCACCACAACTTTCTCTCACTCTTACTTCCTGTTTCTGTTGTACCTGTATTTCAAAGGGCCGGCCTTGTCACTCTCTGTGTCACGCTGAATATCCCCGAGAACTACGTTAAGGGTACGCGTGTCTGTGGAGTGCTCAGCCACTTACACGTTAATTTCACGAGCAGGCTGTTCCGTTGATCGGATCAACTGGAACCCTCATCGTCGTAACCGACGGAGTGCTTCCATCCAATCTTACGTGTGATTTTACTCACATTCTTAGAAGTGAATGTTAAAGATGACAATTTTAAATGACATGCTTTATCATTATGTTGTTATAGCTCCAAAGAAGAAATCAATTACTTGATTCTTTTGTCCACGAATGTCTTTTTAATCGCAACATTCATAACCGATCGATATCAATTGCGTTTTCTTTTTTTTTTATTTTACACCAACTTTAACTACATTCCGTAATATTACACTCATTTCTTACATTAAAATTAAACATATCATTTACGTAAAACATTTCTTTTATAAAGGCGGTGCTCCAGCATGACGCAGTCAAATGACTGAAACAAGTAAAAAGTAGAAAAGTAAAGAGTATGTCCTCAAGTATGAATCATGGCTGGTGGGGGTGCTTGCCTCCCCTTCACAAATATGAGGACTCAGGAAATGTGTCAAAGCCGACAGGAAGCGTTCGATGCTTCCTAGGGCTAAACAGCGGTGGTGTAATTCCCTTACAGGACTGTCACGTTATGTTGACAGAATACAACCACTCTATCGCTCCACCACCGTTTATTTCTCTTTGAGACATTTAGAAATTTAATATTTCTGATATGTAAGACCATTTTCCCCAACACTAATAATTTTGCATTTTTTCTTCTCTCGTAAATTAGACTCTTTTCGATATACATAACTTTGGTGTAGCGCTCCATAAATGATTTATAGTTTTAGCAGCAGATAATGTTATTAAATACTTTATCATGTTCATATTTTTATCTATTATTTTTCTTATTTCTATTCTTTTATTTTATTAACCGTCTTATAAAATATCCTTCAATAACTTTAACAACATTCCGTAATATTGCACTCATCTCCTTACATTAAAATTAAACATAGGCGCAGGAGTGGCTGTGTGGTAAGGAGCTTGCTTACCAACCACATGGTTCCGGGTTCAGTCCCACTGCGTGGCACCTTGGGCAAGTGTCTTCTGCTATAGCCTCGGGCCGACCAATGCCTTGTGAGTGGATTTGTTAGACGGAAAATGAAAGAAGCCTGTCGTATATATGTATATATATATATATATATATATATATATGTATGTGTGTGTGTGTATGTTTGTGTGTCTGTGTTTGTCCCCCTAGCATTGCTTGACAACCGATGCTGGTGTGTGTTTACGTCCCCGTCACTTAGCGGTTCGGCAAAAGAGACCGATAGAATAAGTACTGAGCTTACAAAGAATAAGTCCCGGGGTCGAGTTGCTCGATTAAAGGCGGTGCTCCAGCATGGCCGCAGTCAAATGACTGAAACAAGTAAAAGAGTAAAAGAGAAAGAGTATATCATTTACGTAAAACATTTTTATTATAAAGTTTATATACCACAAACCATTTATGTCCGACGACCCTCCATGTTTGTTTTCGTTGGCTTTCTTTGTATGTCTCCACTGTCCTGTTTTTGCTCCCAGTTTTGAACATCCATGAATCTTAAAATTTTTTTAGAATTTATGGGGGGGGGGAAGCTATGGTTGCAGACTCATGTTGTTGTCGAATACTCGAAATGAGAAGAAGATAAACAGCCGACAACCCACGAAGAGTCCTTTCTCTGTGTTAACTTGTTCTGTTTTCCATTCTTTTCTCGTTGTTTACGTGTTACACGTTATTTGCGCCGTTGGTGACATCATGTGCCCATATATGCATGTACATATATATATATATAAATCATTGATGCAATTTTATACCAATTGCTATTTTTACGTTTTTTATGTTACGATTATATTATACTTTAGTTTGATTTTAATTATTACTTACTACATATAATTCAATTGTTATTATTATTTTTATTGTTCAAGTGAAAGTATCTGACATAAAATAGAGAAATGTTTTTGTTTCACTTTTAACATGTAATACTGAAATAGTGGAGAAGATATGATATTGCTATGGGCTCGCTCTAGGCAAGAAGTTGAACATTTTTTTTGCCCATGAAACTACATGGGCCCTAAGTAAGGCATGTGTAAAATTTGAATGAAATCGGTTGTGTAGTTCTCAAGTTTTAGGGAAACACACAGACAGACAGACAGACAGACACACATTCTCAGTTTTATATATATAAAGATATATATATGTCCCAATGTGTTGCCCTCTAAGCAAAATGGCTTTTTCTGTTATATATATATATATATATATATATATATATATATATATATATATATATATATATATTGGTAAAAACGGTAAGATAACAAAAGAAAGAAAGAGACCTCAATATTATGTAAATAAAGGAATTTATCTGTAAAATAATATGTGACAATTATTCGGTAGCCAAGATAAAACTCTGAGTTTCAGATGCCGAGGTGGAAATCCACAACACCATCTCTTCGGTTATCTGGCCAGATTTCCACCTCGGCATCCGAAACTCAGAATTTTAACTTTATATATATATATATATATATATATATATATATATATATATATATATATATATATATATATATATATATATATATGTATGTATATATGCATAATATGTATTTATATAATTGAACGAAACGCATCTATTTCGAAGTAACTTTATCATCACGTTTTCGATGCCACTCCCTGCTCTAGAGTGTTTTCCTCCTCCATCCTTCTCAAATTCCTTTTTTGATTCATCACTCCGTAACACTTATATATATATATATCGGTGAGACCTTAAATTTTAAACGGCGGTGCATCAGCATGGCCGCAGCTCTGAGCTGAAACAAGAAAAACAAGAAAAACGATCGTTATTTAAATACCGATCTTATCAGGTGACCAGCATGGGAATAAAAACCTTCAAAGGTAATAAATTATTATTAACATTTTTTTTTGCTAGTTTACTTTGTCTCTTTGTCTTCTCTCCTGGAGCTATATGAACATTAAATGTGGTTTTAGAGTCAAGTTTTATCCGCTATTTCCAGCGTGGTGGTATCTCTTAGATACCCTAAATTATAATTACACACACACACACACACACATACATATGCCTTATTATTTTAATGCCTTATTATTTAACAAACTCACCGGTAAAGCTTCCGGTCATTTACTTACTTATTTTTCTAAAATCTCCGTTGCGTTTTGAAAGCTTTTCACTAATTGTTGTTGAATCTGAGTCCAAACTTTACCAGTGAGTATGTTAAATAATAAGTCACGAAAAGTGAACGACTCTCCCCAGACACAGCAACATAAATGCATACACACACGCCTATATTTGTATATATATATATACATATATATATATATATATATATATATATATATATATATATATACATGTGTGTGTGTGTGTGTGTGTGTGTATTTATATGTATATGTATAAATGTATGTGCGTAAGTATATATGTAAGTATGTATTACGTAGTAAGTTTCCAAAAATGGTTAAGAGGGATATAAAATACTAGCGGGTACCATGTTCACTCTAAACGGTTGAGAATGCTAGTTAACCGTGATGAATGTAAATGAAGTCCAGTTGGTTAAATCTTTATATATAAAAGAGAAGTTGTGTGTCTGTCTCCTACGATTTAGATTCCTAACTACTCCCACATTTTGTGGTGCAGTGTAACCAAAAGCGGGTATCTTATAGTCGTGATTCATATCGAGCCGTTCTGGGTATTAGCGCGCGTCTACGATGAGTCTACGATTTTAAAAATAATTTACCATAATTTTTTCCATTTTAATGCATTTTTTTCGCTAAGGGAAGTAACTCTCTAAAAATGTCTACGATGAGTCAACGATTTAAAGAAAAATTTACAATAATTTTTTTCCATTTTTAATGCATTTTTTTGCTATTTTTTGGCTATAACTCTCTAAAAATGCTTATATAGTTATTTCCCTTACAAACCCGAGCAACGCCGGGCGATACTGCAAGTTCAATATAATCGATTAATCCTCACTTGTGTAAATCCAGATGTCCTGATAAAAACTGTATAGTTTCGGAGGGAAATGTATTAAGATGTGTTCACGAATCGGAGTATGCTCTCTCTCTTTTACTCTTTTACTTGTTTCAGTCATTTGACTGCGGCCATGCTGGAGCACCGCCTTTAATCGAGCAACTCGACCCCGGGACTCATTCTTTTGTAAGCCCAGTACTTATTCTATCGGTCTCTTTTTGCCGAACCGCTAAGTGACGGGGACGTAAACACACCAGAATCGGTTGTCAATACTAGGGGGACAAACACAGACACACAAACACACACACATAAATATATATATATATAATATATATATATATATATATATATATATATATTGTTATATTTCGGAATGGTCATAAAAAATCTTGCACAACAAATATTTAAACGTACTATATATATATATATATATATATATATATATATATACACATATATACGACGGTCTTCTTACAGTTTCCGTCTACCAATTCCACTCAAAAGGCTTTGGTCGGCCCGAGGCTATAGCAGAAGACACTTGCCCAAGGTGCCACGCAATGGGACTGAACCCGGAACCATGTGGTTGGTAAACAAGCTACTTACCACACAGCCACTGCTGCGCCTTTAAGAGATTTAGATAACCGGATGATTCGTTCTACTAAAATTAAAATTAGAAATAAATGAATAATAACAAATAAAAAATTGAAATCGAAGACTATGTTGATTAAAACTAATTATAAGAAAAATATTGAATTAATTTTAAAATTAACAAATACATAATAGATCGATAGTTTATTGATAAGATTAACATCAACAAATCAATAAGTGACTTTATACATTTGGAAGAAATAAGAATTTTATTCTGCATTGATGAAACGGTATCCGAGAATAGGAATTAAGAACTGTGAGAATGTTCAAGGCGCAGCAGTGGCTGTGGGGTAAGTAGCTTGCTTACCAACCACATGGTTCCGGGTTCAGTCCCACTGCGTGGCACCTTGGGCAAGTGTCTTCTACTATAGTAGCGGGCCGACCAAAGCCTTGTGAGTGGATTTGGTAGATGGAAACTGAAAGAAGCCTGTCGTATATATGTATATATATATATATATATGTGTGTGTGTGTGTGTGTGTGTGTGTGTGTGTGTGTGTGTGTTTGTCTCCCTAGCATTGCTTGACAACCGATGCTGGTGTGTTTATGTTCCCATCACTTAGCGGTTCGGCAAAAGCGACCAATAGAATAAGTACTGGGCTTACGAAGAATAAGTCCCGGGGTCGATTTGCTCGACTAAAGGCGGTGCTTCAGCATGGCCGCAGTCAAATGACTGAAACAAGTAAAGAGAGAAAAGAGTATAGTCCTAATTTGAGACAGTAGGTTGAAATAAATTCCTAACTGGCCAGGGTAAAAGTTTAGTAGATATATGACTATTTTTAGTAACAGTAACACCACACAAAGGAATAATTTTGCTTGAATACGTACTCTCTTTAGATGATAACCAGCAGACGCTAAAATCAGATGATGCCTCTGCACACCTATTTGCAGCGAAAAGCTGCGTGGATCCTGATAAAGAAAGATGTGATTAAATCTGGGAAGCACTCCGTCGGTTACAATGACGAGGGTTCCGGTTGATCCGATCAACGGAACAGCCTGCTCGTGAAATTAACACTAACCACTTAACCAAGTGCCATCACTGGCCAAATGGAAAAATGCAAAGTCGAGCACCGCAAACATTATATGTAATATTTAGAGATAGTGGAAGAAATTTGGAAAGAGCTTATAGCCTGGGTTCTTACAAGATGAAATATATTTTAAATGATGGAAGCACTCCGTCGGTTACGACGACGAGGGTTCCGGTTGATCCGATCAACGGAACAGCCTGCTCGTGAAATTAACGTGTTAGTGGCTGAGCACTCCACAGACACGTGTACCCTTAACATAGTTCTCGGGGATATTCAGCGTGACACAGAGAGTGACAAGGCCGGCTCTTTGAAATACAGGTACAACAGAAACAGGAAGTAAGAGTGAGAGAAAGTTGTGGTGAAAGAGTACAGCAGTGATCACCACCATCCCTGCCGGAGCCTCGTGGAGCTTTTAGGTGTTTTCGCTCAATAAACGTGTAAGTGGCTGAGCACTCCACAGAGACGTGCACCCATAACATAGTTCTCGGGGATATTCAGCGTGACACAGAGAGTGACAAGGCCGGCCCTTTGAAATACAGGTACAACAGAAACAGGAAGTAAGAGTGGGAGAAAGAGTGGTGAAAGAGTACAGCAGGGATCACCACCATCCCCTGCCGGAGCGTCGTGGAGCTTTAGGTGTTTTCGTTCAATAAACACTCACAACGCCCGGTCTGGGAATCGAAACCGCGATCGTACGACTGCGAGTCCGCTGCCCTAACCACTGGGCCATTACGCCTCCACTACTCTCTTTAGATGATAACCAGCAGACACTAAAATCAGATGATGCCTCTGCGCACCTATTTGCAGCGAAAAGCTGCGTGGATCCTGATAAAGAAAGATGTGATTAAATCTATATATATAAAACTCAACTTGTGTGTCTGTGTGTTTAACTTCCCGGCACATCTCCTCCTAGCCAACAAGTCGTAGAACTACCAAAAATGAGTCACTTAAAGTTTACGGAATGGAAATTGAACTGCGCTATTTCTGTTCCGAAATTCATCTCGCAAGTACAAAAATCGATAATGTGTTTGTTTAGGCCTTATCCCATGCATTGAACAGTGAACTTTACCCAGTCAGCTGTTTGACGTGAACTGTGTTCACCACGCGTGCAAGCATGCGTAAATTGCATGAAAAATATAAAATCAAGATATCAAAACGAATCGCCGTAAACATTGTAGAAATTCGGCAAAGAAATGAATTTTCGGGATGTAGCCTGGAGGGCTTTTTCGTATTAATCGTTGGGACTTTGTGAACACATACCAATTGTTTCCATAACATTTTTAACGCTTTGAATTAAATGTGACCATTTTACGTTGAGTCTGCAGTTTGAATCACTTTAACCAAATTTTAGCAGGCCGGATTTTTAATCATCACGATACATCGCCAGCGACTCCCCGAAACTCTCCCCTGAAATCCCCGTTGAGCCGGGCAATACTGCTAGTCTCTCTCTATATAAACGGCAGTTTGTCTGTCTGCGTGTCTGTTAGGTTGTACCCTCACCCTGACCACGGCTTTCAACCGATTCTGATGAAACTTGACACACACATAGCCCAATGTCATAATTCAAAACTAACGCAGCGAAAATTTTGAAAAGTTCCCCCAGTTCTGAAAAAAATCGATAAATTCGACATGGGGTCGAGAATCAGAAACACAAACCACAGACTGTCTAGGGGACGCAACTCGACCTTTTTAACCCTCAAAAAAAATTTACCATAATTTTTTTCCCATTTTTTTGCTAGTTTTTGGCTATAACTCTCTAAAAGTGCTTTATAGTTATTTCCCTTACAAACCCGAGCAACGCCGGGCGATACTGCTAGTGTATAATAAAACTTACATGTGTAAAGCTCTGTTCTACTGACTTTTATTTATTTCATTATTGGTTTCACATAGAATCCTTATCTGTTTTATATCGTATCTTTATCTGTTTCATGTAGTATTCTAGATCCCTTCCTCGCTAGTCTTCTCCTTTGTATCCTCCTTATTGTTTATCTTTTCTATTTTTATATTTCTTACATTGTGTGAGCTTAGCCGTGTGGTTACTTCGTTAATCTGAACTCTATGTGAATTCTTCCTACCTTGAAACCACTGGCGCTGTCTAACACGCTATTTTTGAAGGCGCATGGCTCAGTGGTAAGAGCGTCGAGCTTACGATCGTGAGGTTGTGAGCTCGAATCCCGGACCGGGCTGCGTGTTGTGTTCTTGAGCAAGACACTTTATTTCACGTTGCTCCAGTTCACTCAGCCGTAGAAATGAGTTGCGACGTCACGAGTGCCAAGCTGTATCGGCCCCTTTGCCTTTCCCTTGGATAACATCAGTGGCGTGGAGAGGGGAGGCCGGTATGCATGGGCGACTGCTGGTCTTCCATAAACAACCATGCCCAGACTTGTGACTAGGAGGGTAACTTTCTAGGTGCAAACCCATGGTCAGTGTCGTGACCGAAGGGGGTCCCGGACATCTGAGGCATCATAGCCATTGTGTTGGTGATCATGAAAACCCCTCTCATCAATATAACCATATCATTCCCCTTCATCATCCTTATTACCCTCATCCTCGGAAACAGCATCACTCATCCCTCATTTTCTTAATCTTCGCCCATCATTTTCCTCATGATCTTCATTGGATTTTTCACGTGTACCCCTTTATCTCATTTTCGTTTAGAAACGCACAAAAATCTGACAAACAAAAACGAAATATATAAATGTGTGTGTGTGTGTGTGTGTGTGTATGTGTGTGTGTATGTGTGTGTATTTGTGTGTGTATGTGTGTATGTGTATGTGTGTGTGTATGTGTGTATGTGTATGTGTGTGTGTGTATGTGTGTGTTTGTGTATGTGTGTGTGTATGTGTGTATGTGTATGTGTGTGTGTGTATGTGTGTGTGTGTGTATGTGTGTGTGTGTGTGTATGTGTGTGTGTATGTGTGTGTATGTGTGTGTGTATGCGTGTATGTGTGTATGTGTGTGTGTGTATGTGTGTATGTGTGTGTGTGTGTGTGTGTGTGTGTGTGTAATTATAATTTTGGACTGAGATTCAACAACAATTATTGAAAAGCTTTCAAAACGCAACGGAGATTTTAGAAAAATAAGTAAGTAAATGACAGGAAGCTTTACCGGTGAGTGTGTTAAATAATAAGGCATTAAAATAATAAGGCATATGTATGTGTGTGTGTGTGTGTGTGTGTCTGTGTGTGTGTGTGTAATTATAATTTTGGACTCAGATTCAACAACAATTATTGAAAAGCTTTCAAAACGCAACGGAGATTTTAGAAAAATAAGTAAGTAAATGACCGGAAGCTTTACCGGTGAGTGTGTTAAATAATAAGGCATTAAAATAATAAGGCATATGTATGTGTGTGTGTGTGTGTGTGTGTGTAATTATAATTTAGGGTATCTAAGAGATACCACCACGCTGGAAATAGCAGTCAAAACTTGACTCTAAAACCACATTAAATGTTCATACAGCACCAGGAGAGAAGACAAAGAGACAAAATATATAATATTTTATCACAAATAGCTTCTATATTCGGTATCAATACTCTTTTTTTTCTTACAGAGATCTATCCTACAATGACATTACGAATATTAAAAAGGGGACATTCAAAGACCTTTGCTGTTTACAAGAGTTGTAAGTTTGATCAGTCCTGCTGATACTGTTTCTTTACTCTTTTTTACTCTTTACTCTTTTACTTGTTTCAGTCATTTGACTGCGGCCATGCTGGAGCACCGCCTTTAATCGAGCAACTCGACCCCGGGACTTATTCTTTTGTAAGCCCAGTACTTATTCTATCGGTCTCTTTTGCCGAACCGCTAAGTAACGGGGACATAAACACACCAACATCGGTTGTCAAGCAATGCTAGGGGGACAAACACAGACACACAAACACACACACACACACATATATATATACATATATACGACGGGCTTCTTTCAGTTTCCGTCTACCAAATCCACTCACAAGGCTTTGGTCGGCCTGATGCTATAGTAGAAGATACTTGCCCAAGGTGCCACGCAGTGGGACTGAACCCGGAACCATGTGGTTGGTAAGCAAGCTACTTACCACACAGCCACTCCTGCGCCTATGAATGTATATTCCAAAAATCTTTCTTGTCTTCCCATCTCTGCTGCACTCTCTCTTTTCCCTTCCCTAATCCACAGAGCCTCTCTAGTTGTGAGTGTGTACGTGATTATGAACGAATATAAATATGAGGTCTACATCAGTGTTTATTATATGTTTATGTAAGTGAATGTACATATGCATGTTTGTGTACCTGTGTGTATAATTACATACCCCCTAGGAGGCGCAATGGCCCAGTGGTTAGGGCAGCGGACTCGCGGTCGTAGGATCGCGGTTTCGATTCCCAGACCGGGCGTTGTGAGTGTTTATTGAGCGAAAACACCTAAAGCTCCACGAGGCTCCGGCAGGGATGGTGGTGATCCCTGCTGTACTCTTTCACCACAACTTTCTCTCACTCTTACTTCCTGTTTCTGTTGTTCCTGTATTTCAAAGGGCCAGCCTTGTCACTCTCTGTGTCACGCTGAATATCCCCGAGAACTACGTTAAGGGTACACGTGTCTGTGGAGTGCTCAGTCACTTACACGTTAATTTCACGAGCAGGCTGTTCCGTTGATTCGGATCAACCGGAACCCTCGTCGTCGTAACCGACGGAGTGCTTCCTTCCTATGTACTCCCGAAAAAGCATTCTGACGTAGAGTTAAATATAGAATAGACATATTGTGTAACACTTTTAGTGAGAAAAGCTCGTTGTTCAATTCACGCTGGAAATGTTTTGAAGCTAGAAAAGAACAATGTGGAGGACTACATCGTATATGCTGGCAGAGTTAATAGGGGATATGAAAAGTCACAAGCTGGAGAAATTAACGCCAGATATGTTCAAGTGCCTGATGCACAAGGGTTAACTGCAGAGAAAGCCGCAGAAGTACGAAGAAGAATTCTCGCTAAGCTGGAACAAAACCAAGCTATAACCTTACAACCAGTATCAGAAGGGTATCTGAGAGGATAAGAGAATATGGTATCAAGTTAACACAAGAAAAATGCGAGTTCTATTTATCTTGGACAAGTCGATAAAAAATTATGGGTCCAGATGAAAGTAGTGTTCATCACTACGCGGATGATATAATGAAACCGGGTATATTGGGGCAATTAAATCTAGCCACATGTAAACGGAAGTGAGGTGGGAAGGGAGAGAGGTGAGGTAACACACTTTATTATTAACATACTAATAGTTATGTTTGAAAGACAGGGATAGGAGGTGAAAAATAATAGAGCGGTCAGTAGTGGTTAAACACCTAAGAACTGGACGAAAGACCCATCACTCACCTATTGATCTGCGAACTATATGTATGTACATGCATATATAATTTTTGTATGATGTAAAAGAATAATATCCCTTTATATATGTATATGTATTTATGGATGCTTTTGCGCATGCATGTATATGCATGTGCATGTATTTGGTACCTGTGTGTATATATATGTATGTAGATTTAGACTAAAGTTTTGATTTTCGCTGTATGATATATGAATATAATGACATTGTATATTGTTTTGCATTATTTTATTATATTGAATTAATTAATTTACTGGCACCCCCCCCCATATGCATCTGTCTATATATTAGGTTAAGCTATATTATATATTGTATATTTAATATGTAATATAATATATTATATTTTATTATGTTGTGTTACACTGTATTATATTATACTATATTTCATGTGGTATTTTCCATCTACTATGTATCGTGAATAGCAGAATGCACATGTTCCTTTATTGGTATTAATAATAATAATAATAATAATAATAATAATAATAATAATAATAATAGATGCCGCAAGGGCTCATATGGCTGTAAAGATCAACTAATGATTAATAAAGCCGTAACTGAAGACAGCCACAGAAAGAAGAAAGGCCTCAGTATGGCCTTGATTGACTACAAAAAGGCGTTTGATAGCATCCCCCACACATGGATCCTCGAAACACTAGCCATTAACAAAGTAGCACCAACAATCATAAAATACATAGAGCACTCTATGAATAAATGGCAAACAGTCCTACACCTCCAAACAAAAGAGGGACTCATGAAAACCAAAGACATACACATTAGAAGAGGAATATTCCAGGGAGACACGCTCTCTCCACTCCTTTTCTGTTTGGCACTGTCACCTCTATCTGATATGCTAAATAGAACTGGATGCGGATATAAATGTTACGGCAAAACGATCAGCCACCTTTTATATATGGATGACCTAAAACTATACGCTGCAAATGACAAACAGCTGGAAACACTATTAAAGACAGTTCATGGATTTACCAAAGAAATAGATATGAAATTTGGATT
>NC_043023.1:9665003-9675003 GCF_006345805.1 Octopus sinensis
TGTTTACTCTTTTACTTGTTTCAGTCATTTGACTGCGGCCATGCTGGAGCACCACCTTTAGTCGAGCAAATCGACCCCGGGACTTATTCTTTGTAAGCCCAGTACTTATTCTATCGGTCTCTTTTGCCGAACCGCTAAGTGACGGGGACGTAAACACACACCAGCATCGGTTGTCAAGCAATGCTAGGGGGACAAACACAGACACACAAACACATACATATATATATATACATATATACGACAGGCTTCTTTCAGTTTCCGTCTACCAAATCCACTCACAAGGTATTGGTCGGCCCGGGGCTATAGCAGAAGACACTTGCCCAAGATACCACGCAGTGGGATTGAACCCAGAGCCATGTGGTTGGTTAGCAAGCTACTTACCACACAGCCACTCCTGCGCCTATATGTATATAAGTGTGCGTTTGTACTTTTCTTTTGTTCCAACGGTAAATGACGATTTTAATCCTATGGATATCTTTCAATAACGTCTAAATACTCCAGCACAGAGTACAGTATGCAACAGTCGGGCCCTTATATCACATTATGACCCCTTAACTACACCTCCTTTCCCTCCTTTCCTTTTACCTCTCCCTTTTCTTTTCCTTTCCTGTCCACTCATTCACTACATAGCCACACCCATTTTTGTCTATTTAATTTTTTAACCTTACGCTAACACGTGTGGAGGCGCGTGGCTTAGTGGTTAGGGTGTCAGCATCATGATCGCAAGATTGTGGTTTCGATTCCTGGACCGGGCGACGCGTCGTGTTCTTGAGCAAAACACTTCATTTCACGTTGCTCCAGTCCACTCAGCTGGCAAAAATGAGTAACGCTGCGATGGACTGGCCCGTCCAGCTTGGGAACACATACGCCATGGAAACCGGGAAACCGGGCCCATGAGCCTGGCTAGTCTTTAAAAGGTCGCATTTATTATTTTATTTATTACACTACAAAGTTCATTGTTCAAATTAATTTGTTTTTGTGTTTTTGCCCTTTTCCATTGCATTATGCTTAACATTTCTCTTCCCTCACATTGGCCATTATTTAGTAAGTAGCCTGGTAGCTCTGTGCTAATTTATTTCCAGCAGCAATATTTAATATTATTTCACAAGCTTATTCTGTACTATCTCTCGACTTTACTCTTTTATTTTACAGACATCTCTCCTGCAATAAAATCTCGAATATTGATGAGAGTACATTCAAAAACCTTGGAAGTTTAAAGGATTTGTAAGTTTCATCAGGCTTCCTGATAATATATTTTTAAGTATATATTTCAAACATTTATAATGTCCTTTCATTTTTCTTTCACCTCTCTTAGCATTTTTCCTAAATCTATTTTGTACTATCTCTCGTCAGTACTCTTTTGTTTTTCAGAGACCTATCTTATAATCAAATCTCCAATATTGAAGAGATCACATTCAAAAGCCTTCACAGTTTACGGTATTTGTAAGTTGAATCAGTCCTACCGATAATATATTTTTGAAAGTATATTTTAAAACTGTTTAATTCATTTTCATCTTTCTTTCACCTCCGTTTTCTCTTCCTTAACTAACACTTTCTTTGTGAGCGAGAGTTTGCGTGAATATGTGGGAATATATGTGTATGTGGTTAACATCACTGTTTGATATTATGTGTATAACTTCGTGTGTTTGCAGACGTAGCTTTGTGTGGTTGTATATTTATATATTCCTTTAATTTTCTTCATTTCCTATTCTTTCTGTCTTTTTCTTTTTTCTGTCCACGCATTCATTGTAAAACCAAACCCACCATTTGTCTATTTTAAATCTTCCCTTTACGCTAGAACATTCATTGATCATGTTAATTTTTTGGGTTTTGCCTTTTATACATAGTTTTGTGCTTGACATTTCTCTTCCGTCAGATTGGTTATCATTTAGCTAGTTGCCTCGTGGTTCTTGGTATCTAAATATTTGTGGAGCGCAATGGCCCAGTGGTTAGGGCAGCGGACTCGCGGTCGTAGGATCGCGGTTTCGATTCCCAGACCGGGCGTTGTGAGTGTTTATTGAGCGAAAACACCTAAAGCTCCACGACGCTCCGGCAGGGGATGGTGGTGATCCCTGCTGTACTCTTTCACCACTCTTTCTCCCACTCTTACTTCCTGTTTCTGTTGTGCCTGTATTTCAAGGGGGCGGCCTTGTCACTCTCTGTGTCACGCTGAATATCCCCGAGAACTACGTTAAGGGTACACGTGTCTGTGGAGTGCTCAGCCACTTACACGTTAATTTCACGAGCAGGCTGTTCCGTTGATTCGGATCAACCGGAATTCTCGTCGTCGTAACCGACGGAGTGCTTCCATCTAAATATTTAATTTTTAATATATTAAATAATTTTTAAAAATATTTTTTCACAAATGCATTTTGTACCATCTCTTATCAATACTCTATTATCTTTCAGATATCTATCCCATAATCAAATATCGATTATTGAGGAGAGTACATTCGAAACCCTTCACAGTTTACAGGATCTGTAAGTTGATTCAGTCCTATTGATAATATTTCCTTCCGTATTTATTTCAAAGATGTTTAATGTCTCTTTATCTTCCTTTCATCGATCTTTTCCCTTCCCTAACAAACACTTTCTATTTGTCAGTGACTGTGCGTTAATATGTGGGAATATGTGTTCTGGTCTACCCAATGTTCGACATAATGAATATAAGTTCGTGAATGTGCAGATTATGTTGTATACACAGTGTATCGTTTCTCAGATTCCGAGGAGGTCTGAGCTATTTCTACAGGAAAACCACATTGTCCTGTTCTGCGGATATTATGTTCTCTTAAAGCAAAAACAACCAAAGAATCCCTAGGGGATGCCACTTTGCATATGGGTAATAAGAAACTTACCAGCGATTCCTGGCTTGTCCTGGCTTGTCCACTCTGGAAAGTGAGACTCCAATTGTTGGTCACCCACATGGTGTATACATACGTCTTTAATCTTCTTGTTAAACACATTTTCCAGGTTCTTCACTGGCTTTTCGCTGTTGGATGGCACCTGAAAAGAAGCTGAACTTGACTAAGAAAACGAACCTGTTGCTAATACTTTCTTTCTGCAGTGCAAATTGTCTTGAGCTGGTCGGTTTGAACCTCAAGCTAGCATAAGCGTTTAAGTAACCAAAATGTTTGCGGTTCCACTTTCTCATCGGTAAATACATCGTACAGTCTGCAGCAGTCGACTCTTATGACTCTGCCTACACCTCCGTCTCCCACTCTTCTCTTCTTTGTCTATTTTTCTTTTCCTCTCTCTGTCTACTCATTTACTACAAACCATACCCACTATTTGTACATTTTAAACGTTTCTCTTACGCTAGACCGTTCATTGTTCATTTTAATTTATTTTTGCTTTGCTTTCTGCCTTTTTTCCATTGCTTTGTGCTTGGCATTTCGCTTCCCTCCGATTGGACAGGGGACGCTTTGGTGGCTTACTTCCTGTAGCAAAAATAAGTATTTTTTTTTACAAATGTATTCTGTACTACCTCTTGTCAGTAGTCTTTTATCTTTCAGAGATCTATCCTTTAACAACATCTTGAATATTAAAGAGAGTACATTCAAAAACCTTGGCAGTCTACAAGAGTTGTAAGTTAAATCTTCTTTCTGATAACATTCTTTTACTTGTTTCAGTCATTTGACTGCGGCCATGCTGGAGCACCGCCTTTAATCGAGCAACTCGACTCCGGGACTTATTCTTTTGTAAGCCCAGTACTTATTCTATCGGTCTCTTTTGCCGAACCGCTAAGTAACGGGGACATAAACACACCAGCATTGGTTGTCAAGCAATGCTAAGGGGACAAATACAGACACACAAACACACACACGCATATACATATATACATATATACGACGGGCTTCTTTCAGTTCCCGTCTACCAAATCCACTCACAAGGCTTTGGTCGGCCCGAAGCTATAGTAGAAGACACTTGCCCTAGGTGCCACGCAGTGGGAATGAACCCGGAACCATGTGGTTGGTAAACAAGCTATTTACTACACAGTCACTCCTGCGCCTATTTCAAAAGTTTTCATCTTTCATTCACATCTCTTAAAATTTCTTCTCAAATATATTCTGTACAATCTTTCGTCAGTACTTTTTTATCTTTCAGAGATCTGTCCTATAATCAAATCTCGAAAATAGAAGGAAGTGCATTCAAACACCTTCACAGTTTACAGGATCTGTAAGTTGGATTAGTCTTGCTGATAATAATTCCTTCAGTGTTTATTTCAAAAATGTTTAATGTCCTATCATCTTTCTTTCATCGCTCTTTTCCCTTCCCTAACAGACACTAGCTTTCTATTTGTGGTCTACATCAATGTTTCACATAATGTGCATAATTTCGTGTATGTTAAGATATAGCTTTGTGTCGTTGCATAATTATTATTCCTTTATATTCCTTCAATTTACTCATTCTCACTTTCCTTGATGCCATTCTTGGTTAAGTAACCAAAATGTTTGCGGTTCCGCCTTCCCATCGTGACTGATGTTATCACATGTCGGACATCCGTAAGCCTAGCGAGGAGCTTGGAAACACTAGATGTCATGAGTGACCCAAAACACTCTGATTTCACCAGCATTAGAAAGATGTTCATTTGAAGCATGAAATGGATTACTCAAATGACTCGTCCAGTGATAATGTTCTTTAAGAGTTTGTGCCATTCTCATGCTGGTGATGAAACAGAAACTCTCACACTAAGGCAGGGCCATGTGCCTCCACTTTTAGAGATTTAGTTGTTTTCGCTCTGGGAATCGAAACCGCGATCCTATGACAGTAAGTCCGCTGCCCTAATCACTGGACCATTGCTCCTCCACCTTCCATCTTGTCCATCACACTATTTGTTTCGCCATTGCCAGTTCGTCACTTCTTCCCAGTTCTTTTGTGTGAGCGAATAGATATATGCTTTTACGAGCGTGTATGATTTTGAGAATCCACTTGATTTTCTATTCTGATATCTGCTCAAGTGTCTGTCTATCCGTGTGTGTATGTTTGGTGTATGTTTATATATAGGCGTGCATTTTATCTCCTTTGTTCTAACGGGAAGCGGCGATTTTATGCCTATCAGTATCTTCTAATTACGTCTAATTAGGCTAATACATCGTACACTCTGCAGCAGTCGTCTCTTATGACTCTGCCTACACCTCCGTCTCCTACTCTTCTCTTCTTTGTCTATTTTTCTTTTCCTCTCTCTGTCTACTCATTTACTACAAAGCCATAGCCACTATTTGTACATTTTAAACGTTTCTCTTACGCTAGACCGTTCATTGTTCATATTAATTTATGTTTGCTTTGCTTTCTGCCTTTTTTCCATTGCTTTGTGCTTGGCATTTCGCTTCCCTCCGATTGGACAGGGGACGCTTTGGTGGCTTACTTCCTGTAGCAAAAATAAGTATTTTGTTTTACAAATGTATTCTGTACTACCTCTTGTCAGTAGTCTTTTATCTTTCAGAGATCTATCCTTTAACAACATCACGTATATAGAAGAGAGTACATTCAAAAACCTTGGCAGTCTACAAGAGTTGTAAGTTAAATCATTCCTTCTGATAATATCTTTTTGAGTTATATTTCAAAATGTTTTCATCTTTCATTCACATCTCTTAAAATTTTTTCTCAAATATATTCTGTACAATCTTTCGTCAGTACTTTTTATCTTTCAGAGATCTGTCCTATAATCAAATCTCGAAAATAGAAGGAAGTGCATTCAAACACCTTCACAGTTTACAGGATCTGTAAGTTGGATTAGTCTTGCTGATAATAATTCCTTCAGTGTTTATTTCAAAAATGTTTAATGTCCTATCATCTTTCTTTCATCGCTCTTTTCCCTTCCCTAACAGACACTAGCTTTCTATTTGTAGTCTACATCAATGTTTCACATAATGTGCATAATTTCGTGTATGTTAAGATATAGCTTTGTGTCGTTGCATAATTATTATTCCTTTATATTCCTTCAATTTACTCATTCTCACTTTCCTTGATGCCATTCTTGGTTAAGTAACCAAAATGTTTGCGGTTCCGCCTTCCCATCGTGACTGATGTTATCACATGTCGGACATCCGTAAGCCTAACGAGGAGTTTGGAAACACTAGATGTCATGAGTGACCCAAAACACTCTGATTTCACCAGCATTAAAAAGATGTTCATTTGAAGCATGAAATGGATTACTGAAATGACTCGTCCAGTGATAATGTTCTTTAAGAGTTTGTGCCATTCTCATGCTGGTGATGAAACAGAAACTCTCACACTAAGGCCGCTACATTTCTACATAATGAGATCTCTGGACAGCATTAGATAACCAAAATGAAAATACACTAGAGCGGTTTAGCTCTTATTTCTAGCAATGTAGATGTTACTGTACACCCTAGTTGCAGTTAAAGATATTCGATAGTTTATTATGTTTTTTAAAGCCAAATTTTATCTTCAAAGATAAATACATATTTTTATCTTTTTTTTACCTTAAAAATCAAATAATTAACATAATAAATGTGTTGTAGGAAATGTTTTAAGTTTCTAATTTAGTTAATGGAGTATTTTTCTATTATTAACTCCATTTGCCTATTTATTTAACTATTATCATGTACCTGAAGATTGACTATAATTTTAAATCGAATTTATTTCAATTGAATTTAAACTTAATTGTAATTCGAATTTAATTGTAGCCATGAAACGCACGTAGTTTTTTTATTTATTAAATTATATATTGATGATTCATTTTAATACTTTTTGAGATCTAGTTATAAGTTGTATGTTTTATAAAAATATATATTATTTATTATTTATGTCTATCACTGTTTGGGTTGTATAATAGTGGTTTTATCTCTAATTTATATTTTATATATATATATATGTATATATATATATATATATATATATATATATATATATATATATATATATATATATATATATATATATATATATATATATATATACACACATTTGCTACTTCTGATTCGTCTGTCTTCTGTTCATCGCCACTCTATTTCTATCTTAATCTTTACCATTTTCATTTATCATTTGATCTTTCAATTCTAGTTCTTTTTCTTTTCCTGCCTCCAGTTCATTGGACATAGTATTTAATATCTTACCTGTACTATTTCTGAGCAATTTTCTTTTTTCTTACAGAGATCTATTCTACAATAAAATCTCTACTATTAGACAGGGAACGTTCGAAAATCTGTACAGTTTGCGCACTCTGTAAGTTCGATCAGTGTTACTGATACTATTCCTTGTCTGCATGTTTTTACATAACTAAAAATTTACCATACTTTGCTTCCGTCACTTTGCTCTTCCCTATCTCACACACGAACATTCACAAACGCACTCAGACTTATATATTAATAGATTATATATATATATATATATATATATATATATATATATATATATATATATATATATATATATATATATATACACATATATATATATATATATTTATATATATATATATATATATATATATATATATATATATGTATATGTATATATATATATAATTAAAGAAAACAGAAAATGGAGAACTACTGATGAACAACAATTGACTTTCATCAATTATTATTTATAAATTTAATTTAAATAGACTGTATCCCGTGTAACAGCTGTTTCTGCTTCCAATCTTCTTGTGTGGTCTTGCCAATGATATACAAAAATATGTAGACTATTAAGCATATTTGGTAATAAAACGATATGAAACATCAGAGTGAAGAATAAATAAAGAAGAGGAGCATAGAGAAGAAAAAGGAAAAATATGGTTGTCATCACACCAATTTGCTTGTGTGCCTCTTAACAGCGGTTTGATCAGACCACGTCTTTACTATTTGTAGGCCGGGATTACCACAGAGCTCCCAAAAGATCCTTCTTGCCACATTGTCATGGCAACGTTTGTATTCGCTTTGCACAATTTCGGGCATTCTCTAACGATGTGTTCTACCGTTTTACCCCTCTCACAACACATTCTGCACTTTTCGCTACCAGCAGTGTTGACAATACTACTGATAAACAAGCGTTTATCAGATGCGCATATTAACGATTCTGTCTCTGTCTTCAGGTTACTCAACCACATACATTGTCATCGATCCTCTCTATCTGCTCTGGCGTTCACATCTCTTGCAAACTAACCGTACATTTTTTTGTTCAGTTCTTGTGTAATTTTCTCTTAGTTACACATTTTCAGTTTTTAAGTCGCCGTCCGTTTTTGGGGAGTGGCTCCACAGCATTTTTTATATACCTCACTAGGCTATTTTCCCCTGCTTCGATACAGTTCTGGCAACTAATTAAACTTCTCCAACCCTTTGTTCTTTACAAGTACAGTCAATCGATGTCACTCTTAAAGTGGAAGGCTCCATGTACAGTCAACAGGTTTCTGATCTTGGTATCCATTTTATTCATTTCCAGCATTAGACGTTTTATAATTCCCGCTCCATACCGAAGTGATGCTATCGTCCATGTATTAACTGATTGCATTTTATTCCATCCAGTCTCGACGCTCTAACCACTGAGCATGCGCCTTCACTATACATATATTTATATATATATATATATATATATATATATATATATATATATATATATATATACATATACATATGTGTGTGTATGTATGTATGTATGTATGTATGTATGTATATATATATATATATATATATATATATACATATACATATGTGTGTGTATGTATGTATGTATGTATGTATGTATGTATATATATATATATATATATATATATATATATATATATAATACATGTATGTGTGTGAGTGAGTCTTTGTGTACATATGCAGGTAGTTATGATAAATTCCAGGTCTATTCTCTAGAAGCACATCTGCTTATTCTTATTATAACAATCAAGTATGGAACCACAGTTGCTGCTGTATGTTAGTCAAAGTTTATATTGCATTTGCGAATAGTTGAAATATTTGCAAAATTACTGTATAATAAATTAGGTAATTGGAAATATTTTATTCACCATTACATGCGTTTACAGTGTCAGAGTTGACTAAAGAGAAATTTAGAAATTATTTAACAGGGGAAAACAGATTTAGGGAATTTTGTGTATTTTGAATTAATTTTGTTTCTTCCTTTCAGAAATTTGGGCCACAACCGAATACAAAAATATGAGGATGGCGCATTCTTATTCCTGCCCAACATACGTCGTGTGTATGTACAAGTTTTGTTTTTATTTCTTTGGAAAGTAGAACGTTATATAACACTAATACTATAAAGGGAGATCATCAAATTCACAACTATTTTATACAGTTGACAATGAACCACGTTGAGTTGGTTTAAAATTTAATATATGAAAATAATTATATCCAAGCATTTTGTCGGGGCCGATAAAATAAATACCAGTTGAAGATGTAATCTGCCAGTCTCCTGGTAATCGAAACCGCGTTCTTACGACCGCGAGTCTGCTGCCCTAACCACTGGGCCATTGCGCCTCCTCCAGCTGGCGCTTCTCTGCTGATCTGAAGCGCGTTCTTTTAAAGTTCTCCTTATAATTACAGAGACCTCAGTGGCAATAACGACATGATGTGTGGATGTCACCTACCAGCAGTAGTAAATTATACGAGAAATACATACAATACATTTGTGGATGTCAAAGGCGAGTGTTTTACAGATTCTGGCGAAGAAACATCTATACTGAAATATTCACAATGTATAAGTTAGTAAAATCTTCCTTGCTTTTATTGTTCTTTACGTTTACCAATAAATAGAAACCCAGGTCATTCTCTGCTGCCCAAATTATAATGTCTTATGAAAGAGATCAATATATATATATATATATAAGTCGTTGAATGAATTATCCTAGTATGGATAATTCGGTTAACCGATACCCGGGTAGCAAATTCACGTCAGTAAAACACGGTTGAAGCTACATGCTAAGGGCAGAGATCACGTGCTTTCGTGTGGAAATTTGTGTGTGTTTTTTTTAATACAAATAAATGAAAGAATGGAGTTGAACGACGATTTCACAAAATTCCTTTATTCTCGACATATGTTTCGAAGA
>NC_043023.1:9677503-9712503 GCF_006345805.1 Octopus sinensis
GCCGGCCCTTTGAAATACAGGTACAACAGAAACAGGAAGTAAGAGTGAGAGAAAGTTGTGGTGAAAGAGTACAGCAGGGATCACCTGCCGGAGTACAGCAGGGATCACCTGCTGGAGCCTCGTGGAGCTTTTTAGGTGTTTTCGCTCAATAAGCACTCACAACGCTCGGTCTGGGAATCGAAACCGCAATCCTACGACCGCGAGTCCGCTGCCCTAACCACTGGGCCATTGCGCCTCCACTCACAAATAGACACACCTTCTCGGTCTTGCCATCATAGCATATTGAATATGGAATTACAGAATATCAAAGGTTTGTAGACTGGAGCGTCATGAAAGGAAGTGTATTGTTTAAAGTCATAAGATGCTCGCTAGTCCAGTGGCCGCTTCTCTATTTTCTCTCCGACAAACATCGCTGTTTATAAAATAGGGTTTATAAACGGA
The DNA here is from genome assembly GCF_006345805.1 of Octopus sinensis. Lineage (NCBI taxonomy): Eukaryota > Metazoa > Mollusca > Cephalopoda > Octopoda > Octopodidae > Octopus > Octopus sinensis. Next base: position 9,677,945 of record NC_043023.1, read on the forward strand.
CGTCAGTCGGAGTCAACTTGGAAGCATAGTCCCTTGCTTTCAAGGGACCCTGCTAAGCAAGGGACATGGAAACATGGTCCCTTTCTTAGTGTCCTCAGATCACTAGACTTAAATATAATAATCACCAGTGGGTTTAGGTCCTCTGGACTTCACGCACTCACACCCATCATCGATGGTTGAGATATTCTTATATCAACATTTAAGTTTAATTTGTCAAAATATTTTCGTCGCTTTAAGACCGCGACCTGTTCACTGACAAAAATCCGTGCTGCGCAGCACGGATTTTTGTCAGTGAACAGGTCGCGGTCTTAAAGCGACGAAAATATTTTGACAAATTAAACTTAAATGTTGAAGTGAATCGAACGGCTTTTGTGTATTTCTTAAATGGCGTATAAACACCTTCCACGTTGCAATTGTTTTCGTTCCAGCACACGATCTCAGATCAGGTCACACGCTATACAAGTATATCTCGTTAGATATATATATATATATATATATATATAGCATGGAATTTTGTCAGTGAACAGGTCGCGGTTTTAAAGAGACGAAAATATTTTGACAAATTAAACTTAAATGTTGAAGTGAATCGAACGGCTTTTGTGTGTTTCTTAAATGGCTTATAAACACCTTCCACGCTGCAATTGTTTTCGTTTCAGCACACGATCTCAGATCAAATCACTTGCTATGCAAGTACATCTCCAGATATTCTTGTATTTTATATTTTATATTCTTATATTTTATATTCATTGTTACAGCCTGTATGCCAATATAAGCTATCAAGAAATGGGGTTACACTGAAGTTTGAAAAATCCTGCAGCACATACAGCAACTGCGTTGAAGCTATGAGAAACAATAGTTTTAAACCAAATACATGGACCAAAGGTACTTCTACTGCTGCTTGTTGCACCAGAAACGTATGTAACAAGAATGATTTCATGGGTAAGCGTTGTCTAGTTTCTGATTTAATCCACCTGATTTCTTACAGATGTATAATTACTAAGAGAATTGCATAATAGTTAAAATTTGAGAAAATGTTATATGTGTGTGTGTGTATAGTAGCAGAGATACCCGGCGTTGCTTGGTATTAAAATAAAATAGTATTATTATTGTGTGACTGCAGGATTTATTCTGTGTATGCCTATTACTTATTCTATCAGTTTGTTTCACCAAAGGGCTAAGTTACGGAGACGTAAACACAGCATCATTAGCTGCAAAGGTATGGCGGGGGTACAAACACACACACACACACACATACATATATATATATATATATATATAAATAGTAAATGATATATAATATATACACATGCATATGTGAGTACAGGATGTCACCAACGGTTCAAACTACATAAAATACGTAAACAACGAGAAGCAATGGAATACAGGACAAGTAAACACAGCTGGGAATCGAAACCGCGGTCTTTGGATCACGAGTCCGCTGCCCTAACCACTGGGCCATCGCGCCTCAACTTTATTTAGATGGTTGTAAAATATTTAAATGTTCAATGGTGCAATTCACAATAGCTGTTTATCATAGAACAATTTATCACATTCATCTGTCGTTGTAACACTATAAAATTAAAAAGAGATTTTCATAAACCTTCAGTGCTTTGGTGACTTCAAATCTTTATATATAAAAGTGAAGTTGTGTGTCTGTCTACTCCTATTTAGATTCCTAACTACTCCCACATTTTGCGGTGCAGTTAAACCAAAACCGGGTATCATATAGTCGTGATTAAATATCGAGCCCTTCTAGGTATTAGCGCGCGTCTACGATGAGTCTACGATTTTAAAAATAATTTACCATCATTTTTTTCCATTTTAAGGCATATTGTTTTAAAGGGAAGTAACTTTCTAAAAATGTCTACGATGAGTCAACGATTTAAAAAAAATTTACCATCACTTTTTTCCATTTTTAATGCATTTTTTCGCTATTATATAAGGGAAGTAACTCTCTAAAAATGTCTACGATGAGTCAACAATTTAAAAAAAAATTTACCATCATACTTTTTCCATTTTTAATGCATTTTTTTCGCTATTATATAAGGGAAGTAACTCTCTAAAAATGTCTACGATGAGTCAACAATTTAAAAAAAAATTTACCATCATATTTTTTCCATTTTTAATGCATTTTTTTGCTATTTTTTGGCTATAACTCTCTAAAAATGCTGTATAGTTATTTCCCTTACAAACCCGAGCAACGCCGGGCGATACTGCTAGTTTTCATATAGGCCTTGAGGATAACTAATCAATATCAAGCATTAGACATGCGAACCGTTTTGTATCGTGGTTCACCTTGTCATTGAAAGAATAACTTCGTTCAGATTAACTGTGGTTTATGAAGGCTGGTGTATAACGGATCATTGGTTGTCAACGTCTCGCACCATTAAGTGTATGTCTTACTCAACTATAGAGAATTCGACTTAATACTACGAACAATGGCCCAGTGGTTAGGGCAGCGGAGTCGCGGTCATAGGATCGCGGTTTCGATTCCCAGACCGGGCGTTGTGAGTGTTTATTGAGCGAAAACACCTAAAAAGCTCCACGAGGCTCCGGCAGGGGATGGTGGTGATCCCTGCTATACTCTTTCACCACAACTTTCTCTCACTCTTACTTCCTGTTTCTGTTGTACCTGTATTTCAAAGGGCCGGCCTTGTCACTCTCCATGTCACGCTGAATATCCCCAAGAACTACGTTAAGGGTACACGTGTCTGTGGAGTGCTCAGCCACTTACACGTTAATTTTACGAGCAGGCTGTTCCGTTGATCGGATCAACCGGAACCCTCGTCGTCGTAACCGACGGAGTGCTTCCATCCACTACGAACAAGGAGACACTGAGGTGTATAACAATGAGTATGCAACTCATGAACTGAACACGTTTAGCAATTTTTGCCCTCTCTTTTACTCTTTACTCTTTTACTTGTTTCAGTCATTTGACTGCGGCCATGCTGGAGCACCGCATTTAATCGAGCAACTCGACCCCCGGGACTTATTCTTTTTTGTAAGCCCAGTACTTATTCTATCGGTCTATTTTGCCGAACCGCTAAGTTTACTCTTTTTACTCTTTTATTTGTTTCAGTCATTTGACTGCGGCCATGCTGGAGCACCGCCTTTAATCGAGCAACTCGACGCCGGGACTTATTCTTTTGTAAGCCCAGTACTTCTTCTATCGGTCTCTTTTGCCGAACCGCTAAGTTACGGGGACATAAACACACCAGCATCGGTTGTCAAGCGATGTTGGGAGGACAAACACAGACACACAAACACACACACACACATACATATATATATACATATATACGACGGGCTTCTCTCAGTTTCCGTCTACCAAATCCGCTCACAAGGCTTTGGTCGGCCCGAGGCTATAGTAGAAGACACTTTCCCATGGTGCCACGCAGTGGGACTGAACCGGGAACCATGTGGTTGTTAAGCAAGCTACTTACCACACAGCCACTCCTGCGCCCTACAGTAAGTTGTTAAACAAGTCCCTGTGTTTCATTAAATGTTGTGTTGTATTTGCTTCTATTATTTTGTCTGAGCGCGGATGTAAATTTCTGTAAACTCTATTTTCAATTTTCCATTACAGGGACTGTTGAGGAATTTTCGACAAAACTCCTGAATATTTCACAAAAATCTGTGTATTCCAAAGAAGATATTGTCTTGGCAGTAAACTTTCTTGAGGAAATGATGTCATTGCCCCCATGTGCGTCCCCCAATACGACACTGTTCAAAGTACTTTTTATTATCAACAATATAATAAACGTACCAGAGAAGAATTTGGTTGAGGTGGAACAATCTCATGGAATTGTCAGCAGGTAAAATTTAGATGACATTTGCTGTTAGTGCAGGAACAGCGGCGGCACAGTAGTAGTAGTAGTAGTAGTAGTAGTAGTAGTAGTAGTAGTAGTAGTAGTAGTAGTAGTAGTAGTCGAAGTAGTAGTAGTAGTAGTAGCAGTAGTAGTAGTGGAAGTAGTAGTAGTAGTAGTAGTAGTAGTAGTAGTAGTAGTTGTAGTAGTAGCAGTCGAAGTAGTAGTAGCAGCAGTAGTAGTAGTGGAAGTAGTAGTAGTAGTAGTAGTAGTAGTAGTAGTAGTAGTTGTAGTAGTAGCAGTCGAAGTAGTAGTAGTAGCAGTAGTAGTAGTGGAAGTAGTAGTAGTAGTAGTAGTAGTAGTAGTAGTTGTAGCAGTAGCAGTCGAAGTAGTAGTAGCAGCAGTAGTAGTCGAAGTAGTAGTAGTAGCAGTAGTAGTAGTAGTAGTAGTAGTAGTAATGGTGGTGGTGGTAGTGCTGTGGTGGTGGTATTGCTGTGGAAGTAATAGCAACAATAACAGCAACAACAACAGAAGCAACATTAATAATAGTCATATAAAAAGATATCTTAATCAATATAATTAGTGTAATTACTCTATCTATCTATCTATCTATCTATCCGCTCAGTCGAAGTCGACTCTCGGTGACTCGATGGATCAGTGTCCTCCAGTCAGTTCTATCCTGGGCCGCTGGTGCTGGGGGTGGCAACAGCATATGGTAAGTATGCTGGCTAAACGGCTCTGGCCTGGGGAAAGACCTGGCCACCTACCCCAGTATCCTGGCCAATATACTCTATGGATCAAAAGTGTAAGAATTCTAATATGATGGTACCAAACAGTGGGACTCTCGGGCTGCAAGTTTAATTACACTTATACCTAATTACATACATGAAAATTACTGTCAACTGAAAGTTGTTTTCTTGATTTTTTCTTTCACAGAATTCTGGGCATTATAGAAGTAATCCCAGAAATGTCTTCCCTTGAAGAGCAGGAACTCACAGTTTTATATTCTAATCTTGGTATTGGTGCTACTAAAGTGGAGAAGGACACCTTCAACGGCCTCACTTATGCTGTTTCTTATGGAACCAATGAAACGGAAGCAAGGAATGAGGTACAATACTTTCTCTTAGTTTCTCTCATAATGCTCATTTATATTATACTAGCAGTATAACCCGGCCTTGCCGGAGATTAAGTTAGGATTATTAAGCTAATCAAGTTCTTTATTTCAAAACAAATCGACGTCAAATTTGGGCGAAATCCGTTGAAATTGGTTATATATATATATATATATATATATATATATATATATATATATATATATATATATATATATATATATACGTTTAAATATTTGTTGTGCAAGATTTTTATGTGAAGTCTTGTGTTGAAACAGATATTGTTATATTTCGGAATGGTCATATTGCCAGTTTAGCCAATAAAAACACACGCACTATATATTTGGTGTTACTTTGCTTCAGTGTTATTTATTTTTTACATTAATCTTAATCTTATTTCGGCCAGAGTTCCTTCGTCACACTCCTGTGATCGTATCAGTGGTCCTTTGCTTTCTTCTTTCTTATTTGTGTGTCTCTCCTTACTAACCGTCAGCCATTTTGTATTTCTATTGTATGTCTTCATTATGACCATTCCGAAATATAACATATATATATATATATATATATATATATATATATATATATATATATACGAGGGGCGTTCAATAAGTAATGTCCCTGACCCACTTGCAATTGTTTGATCTAGCTGAAATCTTGCATGTGCACTTATTTATACCTCTATAGATTAAGTGGCGAATTACAGCTCTGAACTAATTGTGGTTCCTGATTTACAGGTGTTTGAACTGAGTCAAGTGTGAAATGGAGCCTGTTGAGTGTCGAGCAGTGATCTGGTTTTTGTATTTGAAAGGACGCACACCACGGGAGACTTTTGATGAAATGAAAGTAACTTATGGTGATGATACCCCATCATATGACCTTGTAAAACGCTGGCATTGTGAATTCAAACATAGTCGGAACTCTGTGGAAACAGCTCCCAGATCTGGTCGCCCCCTTCTGCCGTTGATGAGACGTCTGTCCGTCAAGTTGAGGCTGCCATTTTGGAAGGTCAACGCATAACTATTCGCCAAATAGCCCATAAGGTCAAGATTAGTACCGGGTCTGTGGAAACTATCATTCATGACCATTTTCATATGCAAAAGGTGTCTGCCAGATGGATTCCCAGGTTGCTCACACCTTTCCAGAAGCAAGAACGCGTTGAGTGCTCGAGGATGAATTTGGAGATGTGCCAAGAAGATGAGTCAAAATTTTTCAAAAGACTGATCACACAGGATAAAACCTGGGTCCATCACTATGATCCATAGACCAAAGCCCAGTCAATGCAGTGAAAGCACCGTGACTCACCTCCTCCAAAGAAGGCAAGGGTGCAGCCCTCCGCTGACAAGGTTATGCTCACAGTCTTCTGGAACCAGGGCGGAGTAGTGATGACAGATTTCCTGGCAAAGGGTACCACAATTACAGGAGCCTATTATGCTTCACTTTTGAGGAAATTAAGAGAAGCTATCAAAATCAAGAGGCGGGGCAAGATCAGCAAAGGCATCCTCCTCCTGCAGGACAACTCTCCGGTCCACAACTCGCATGTCGCCAGATCAGAAGCACAGGCGTGCAGCTATGAACTCCTCCCCTTGCACCCTCTGATTTTCACCTCTTCCCAGCCACGAAGTTGATTTTGAAAGGAAAGCGTTTCCCAGATGATGCAGCCTTGATTTCTGAAGTCACGTCGTGGTTGGAGGACCAAGCTGGGGTCTTCTACAAAAACGGTCTCCAGAGCTATATCAAACGATGGGAGAAATGCATAACTCTGGGTAGTTCCTATGTAGGAAAAGACTAATAACTGTGCCAAGTGTCGTTGCTCTACTGCTATGGGAAGTGGGTCAGGGGCATTACTTATTGAACGCCCCTCGTATATATATATATATATAATATAATATAATATAAATGGATTCTCAAGAAAACTCATTTTTACTCGGCGTAAAATAAAAACAAAACTCTTTCGCACCCTAAGTAATGTGTGAGAGAGAAATGTAGGTATGTACATATATGTATGTATACATATATATACACCAATAATTAGTTGAAGCTCCTCTCTCCTCTGTTTACTTGTGTGGTAGTGGGTGATAATGGAGGTTTTAGCTGTTAATTGTAGTGTTGTAATGTAGGATTTATGGAAGACGTAGCAGTTACAACAACAATAATAACCGTAATAGTAATAATTCCGTTTTTCCAATAGATCTCGAAGCACATAACACTATAAATAATACTACGTAAGGAACGGGTTGAAAAATTCTTTTCTTTAGGAAAAGTCGGATACTGCTCGTGAGACTTTTACTATCCGAAAGGGATTTAAAAAGATTTTTTTTTTTCTACTAAATATCTATGTTATTCAGGATCTACTATTTCAAAAATTATTTCACCTCACGTTCTGTCGAAAGTTTATAAATTTTTACGACGTCAGCAACATTCAAAAGTAGTTGTATTTTCTATTTATCAATTTAAATTTCTCTTTTTATTTTCCTCCGTCAGATATATAACGACTCAAACTCACTAGAAGAAGATATGATGGACTACATTTCATTGCCAAAGAGTTTAATAAGACATCTGACGGAAGAAGAACTCACAACATTTTCAAGGATTTCTCTTTTCAATATGAAAGAGGATAAGCTATATAGGGTATGGTACAAACACGGAAATATTTCTTCTGGTTATTTTTGAATTCATTGTAACGTTTTTTGATAAAGGAAGATATAATATTTCGTTTTTGGATTTCACAGAACACCGTTCCACCGTTTCAGCCATCGCAAAAATTAACGAAGCACTACAAAACAAAGACGCCTCACTTGGCAGTATGACAGAAGCATGCAACGCCGGTCGACTGACTGATGCCTGAGGGTCCCATCAAGTGGCTTCTATCGGTGGAAGCCTGAACTACAAAGTTTTCGTCCCACAGAGAATGTTTCCTGGTACTTTGGGGTATATATATATATATATATATATATATATATATATATATATATATATATATATATATATATAAAACATTATTGGTGAATTGAAGAAATGGAGCTGAACGCAGATTGAACAGAAATCACTACAAGATTATTCATCTTTCTATTTCACATATATATATATATATATATATATATATATATATTCTTGAAGCACTCCGTCGGTTACGACGACAAGGGTTCCGGTTGATCCGAATCAAGGGAACAGCTTGCTCGTGAAATTAATGTGTAAGTGGCTGAGCACTCCACAGACACGTGTACCCTTAACGTAGTTCTCGGGGGATATTCAGCGTGACACAGAGAGTGACAAGGCCGGCCTTTTGATACAGAAAGTAAGACTGAGATAAAGTTGTGGTGAAAGAGTACAGCAGGGATCACCAGCATCCCCTGCCGGAGCTTCGTGGAGCTTTAGGTGTTTTTGCTCAATAAACACTCACAACGCCCGGTCTGGGAATCGAAACCGCGATCCTATGACCGCGAGTCTGCTGCCCTAACCACTGGGCCATTGCGCCTTCTTATATATATATATATATATATATATATATATATATATATATATATATAAAATAAATATAAGAGAGTGGTCACTATATTGATCACTCTAGCACCAGTTAATCCAAAAGGTTTCAACCACGAAAATACATGTTTCCCATGAAAGCCAAGTACGACTGTTAGCTCACACGGACAGGGCAAATAAAAATAACAAAAATACAGATTATTTTGGGACAATTGTTTCGCTATTAATGAATTAAATGTAATATTACTTACAATAATCCATTTGTAGCTCGTCAGCCAAGACTATCTGGATGAAATCCACTCAATCACACGCCAGATTTTACCATAACGATAAATACGCGTGTGGTTCAATTGATTACAACCGACGTTATAATTCAAATGCCCCAACCAACAGCGCGCCAAAACTCTCACGGAAACAAATACAGCATTTAGAAATAAATGCAGCATAATTATAATTAATTAATAAGGGTGAGAGAATTAGATACTAATTTAATAGTATATTTATTCCACACCAAGTGGCCTAGTGCTACGAGAAACCTGGATTATTATAATATTTTATAACATATTATAATATTTTCACAAAATAAATATAAGAGAGTGGTCACTATATTGATCACTCTAGCACCAGTTAATCCAAAAGGTTTCAACCACGAAAATACATGTTTCCCATGAAAGCCAAGTACGACTGTTAGCTCACACGGACAGGGCAAATAAAAATAACAAAAATACAGATTATTTTGGGACAATTGTTTCGCTATTAATGAATTAAATGTAATATTACTTACAATAATCCATATATATATATATATATATATATATATATATATATATATATATATATATATATATATATATATATATATATATATATATATGTAGGTCCCGGGTTGATTCGGGGTTAACCACAGTAAATAAGGTACTCAATACATAGCAGAGTAAAATTAATTTATTATATAGAAGGAGCTTCTACAGGACTAGAACTGTTTCATTCAAGAGAAATCTTCAGGATGCTTCCTGAAGATTTCTCTTGAATGAAACAGTTCTAGTCCTGTAGAAGCTCCTTCTATATAATAAATATATATATATATATATATGTATATATATATATATATATATATATATATATATATATGTATGTATGTATATATATATATATATATATATATATATATATATATATATATATATATATATATATATATATATATATATATATATATAAATATATATATATATATATATATATATATATATTAACAAATTAGCTCTTCAACAGTTTCAGCCACCAAATTCCAATACCAAGATTCTTATCCACCAGGGGCTGTTGTAGAAATCACCTGTCCCAAGGTACCACACAGGTACATTGAACACAGAATACGTTGATTACCAAGAGACCTTCTTAAGTAAACAAGCATGCCTTCAACTCTTAATCATTTCATCTAGTTTCAGCTCACGAGCTGCGGCCATGCTGGGGCACCGCCATTTGGTGTTGCAACATAATTTTACTTCACGAATGCTTTTTAGCTATTGACATTTGGTGCATGAGAGAGTTTGATGCAGCTGCCCTCATCTGCACTTCCTGCCGCGAAGTTGGCTCATCTGAGACACTTGACAGAAAGAGGTCCAGCTTTATATTAAAGACACCTACATCCACCTCATGCAGGCCTCTCGGGTCCTTCGGGAGAATATTGAAGAGCTGTGGGCCTCTGAAGCCCAGGCTATTGCAGTATCTTGTCCTACATCTTGATGGCAAATTTGGAGTCCTTGGCACTATGCAGTGGCGCCCAGTTCTAGTATTTGTGTAACGTTTGATGCCAAAGTTTAGTACAAGTCTTTCCATGATCTTCCAGATGTATATTATGGCATATCTTTCTCGCCTACGCTCTAAAGAATAGAGTCTTAATCTCTTGAGTCTTTAATGTTAACAATTTAGATCTGAAAGCCAATTATCCATTCTTTAGAGCAAGGGCAAGCCTCAGTAATGAACTCACATGAAATATATATCTTTATATATAAAAGAAAGGTTGTGTGTCTGTCTACTCCGATTTAGATTCCTAACTACTCCCACATTTTGCGATGCAGTTTAACCAAAACCGGGTATCTTATAGTCGTGATTCATATCGAGCCCTTCTGGGTATTAGCGCGCGTCTACAATGAGTCTACGATTTTAAAAATAATTTACCATCATTTTTTCCATTTTAATGCATATTTTTTTTAATAAAGGGAAGTAACTCTCTAAAAATGTCTACGATGAGTCAACGATTTAAAAAAAAATTTACCATAATTTTTTTTCCATTTTTAATGCACGTTTTGCTATTTTTTGTCTATAACTCTCTAAAAATGCTTTATAGTTATTTCCCTTACAAACCCGAGCAACGCCGGGCGATACTGCTAGTTGTAATATATATTGTATTAAGCTGTACTGACCAAAGCAATGATGTACAACTCTGATGTTTGGTTTCATGCTTTAGCGATGTATTAATAGACTCTTCTATGGCAATAAATAAGCTTATTTAACGACTCCTCTTTACAGGTAATACAAACTTCTAATAACCAAACAACTACTAAAGTTGACAGTCGTATAATTGCTGCAAATATTCCCAACGTTAATATAACCAACCTTGATGAACCAGTTACAATATCATTCAATGTAATCGATCAGGTAATAACTATGTGATTTGTTATAACCGTCGTTAATATTTCGTTTCAGAGCCACACCTTTACACCTCCTGACAGAAACACTGACTACGGCGCAAGTAGTAGTAGTAGTAGTAGTAGTAGTAGTAGTCGCAGTAGTAGTAGTGGTAGTAGTAGTAGTAGTAGTAGTAGTGGCAGTAGTAGTAGTGGTAGTAGTAGTAGTAGTGGTAGTAGTAGTAGTAGTGGTAGTAGTAGTAGTGGCAGTAGTAGTAGTGGTAGTAGTAGTAGTAGTGGTAATAGTAGTAGTAGTAGCAGTAAAAGTAGTAGTAGTAGCAGCAGTAAAAGCAGTAGTATTAGTAGTAGTAGTAGTAGTAGAGTAGCAGCAGCAGCAGTAGTTATAGCAGTAACAGTAGCAGTAGTAGTAGTAGTTGCAGTAGTAGTAGTAGTAGTAGTAGTAGTGGCAGCAGCAGCAGTAGTAGTAGCAGTAGTAGTAGTTGTAGTAGTAGTAGTAGTAGTGGCAGTAGTAGTAGTGGTAGTAGTAGTAGTGGCAGTAGTAGTAGTGGTAGTAGTAGTAGTAGTAGTAGCAGTAAAAGTAGTAGTAGTAGTAGCAGTAAAAGTAGTAGTAGTAGTAGTAGTAGTAGTAGTAGTAGTAGTAGTAGTAGCAGCAGCACCAGCTGTTACCGTGTTGACAGTTATAACTTATCGTATCTTCATTATACAATGTGCGTGCTGGATATGTTTCCGGTTGTTTTAGTATCACCAGTATATTGTTTTAATACGTTTGGGTATCATTGCGTTCACTGATTGCGACTGTATTTTAAATTTGATTAATTTCTTCGGGGTTTTCTATGACCGTAGTTGTTGCTGTTTACGTTGTTTTCCTTCATGCAATTTCTGACCAGGTTGACTTATGATGAAACACATTACCGCCGAGAACTTCATGCCACGTTGTAGTTCAGATCTACACGAACAATTCGCTTCCTTTCAGAAACAGAAGGAATGGTAGTCCAAGTGATAGAGAAACATATTATGAGAATATACATAGGCGTAGGAGTGGCTGTGTAGTATGTAGCTTGCTTACCATCATCCACATGGGTCCGGGTTCAGTCCCACTGTGTGGCACCTTGGGCAAGTGTCTTCTACTGTAGCCTCTGGCCGACCAAAGCCTCGTGAGTGGATTTGGTAGACGGAAACTGAAAGAAGCTCGTCGTATATATGTGTGTGTATTTATGTTTGTGTGTTTGTGTTTGTCCCCCCAACATCGCTTGACAACCGATGCTGGTGTGTTTATGTCCACGTAACTTAGCGGTTCGGCAACAGAGACTGATAGAATAAGTACTAGGCATACAAAAAATAAGTCCTGGGGTCGATTTGCTCGACTAAAGGCGATGCTCCAGCATGGCCACAGTCAAATGACTGAAACAGGTAAAAGAGTAAACTTAGCGGTTCGGCAAAAGAGACCGATAGAATAAGTACTAGGCATACAAAAAATAAGTCCTGGGGTCGATTTGCTCGACTAAAGGCGGTGCTCCAGCATGGCCACAGTCAAATGACTGAAACAAGTAAAAGAGTAAAGAGTAAAGAGATTTATAAACGAGATTGATTAGTCAGTTACGCCATTGTCTGTTTCGATATTTTATTTGTCAGTTTAGCCAAGATTAATTACATGTGTTTTAATTGCAAAGTAATTTGATTAAATAAACAGAATTTAATTTTTCCAGGAAGTCACCAACCCACAATGTGTTTATTGGGATGAATCCTCTGGACAGAAACCCCGTTGGTCGACAGAAGGCTGTAATACGTCCCACGATGAGCCTGGGAAGAAAGTAGTTTGTTCCTGTAACCATCTTACAAGTTTTGCTGTACTAATGGTTGGTAACATTATGACATGTTGTTAATTGCTTATAAATTGGCAATTGTGTCTATACATAACTAAGTTCAATAGCTTTTAAACTTCATGTTGGTGGATATTTCAGTAAATATGTGAGATTGATATTTTGCAATAAATCACTGTTGTTATTACTGCTATTGCGGCGAGCTGGCAGAAACGTTAGCACGCCGGGCGAAATGCTTAGTGGTATTTCGTCTGCCGTTACGTTCTGAGTTCAAATTCCGCCGAGGTCGACTTTGCCTTTCCTCCTTTCGGGGTCGATAAATTAAGTACCAGTTACGCACTGGGGTCGATGAAATCGACTTAATCCGTTTGTGTCCTTGTTTGTCCCATTTGTGTTTAGCCCCTTGTGGGTAATAAAGAAATAGGTATTTCGCCTGCGATACGTTCTGAGTTCAAATTCCGCCGAGGTCGACTTTGCCTCTTCTCCTTTCGGGGTCGATAAATTAAGTACCAGTTACGCACTGCGGTCGATGAAATCGATTTAATCCGTTTGTCTGTCATTGTTTGTCCCCTTTGTGTTTAGCCCCTTATGGGTAGTAAAGAAATATATTGTTATTGTCTATTAGTCTAAACTCAGGATGTTATCTACTAGATGTCCCCAGCTAAGGGCCTCAATTAAAAGCATCAGAATTCCTCCAACAATGGGGCAGAAAGGAACAGTCATCTCCCTTTTATTTAAATCTATTGTGTTGAAACTATCTGAATGGTATTTTTATCGATACATACTTAGTTAATATACAATAGATATCCATAGCACAATAAACATGTTAGGTGCTAAAACAATGGTCGCTTCATGTTTCTCTTGCAATACCACTCCTCTTATTTAACTGACAATTTGTGTCAATAATCCACATGTATCCAATATTTATCAGCTGTTACGACACTTCCATTACCCATGGAGATAAAACGTACCCCTTTTTATTATACGTATTTTAGCCTAAACAAAAAGTTGAACTCACCCAGTGCGCTAGTTCACTCCATACTGGTTCTACTATAATCTCACATCACAATGACGGAGATTAAATAGTCAAGTCATGGATGTTGTTTCTAAAATTATCATTACTGAATCAAATCAATTGTCTTTATAACTATTTACGTCCCTATTCTTGTATTACCAAAATAATTCCAATTTCACATTTTTGGTATCTCTAGTTAATCATTTATCGTATATTTCACGTCAAACGTCTGTCCTCAGTTAACAGATAGTTTAAGTGAAGCAGCTTGAATTAGTTGTACTGTAACATATACTAAGATATACATTCAGTGAATTTGAACTCAAGATTTAAACACCGGCGTTATATTCTACCTGGACTCAGTGGCTGTGTGGTAGGTAGCCTGCTTACCAACCACATGGTTCCGGGTTCAGTCCCACTGCGTGGCACTTTGGGCAAGTGTCTTCTACTATAGCCTCGGGCCGACCAAAGCCCTCCGAGTGGATTTGGTAGACGGAAACTGAAAGAAGCCCGTCGTATATATGTATATATATATATGTGTGTGTGCATGTATGTTTGTGTGTCTGAGTTTGTCCCCCTAGCATTGCTTGACAACCGATGCTGGTGTGTGTATGTCCCCGTCACGAAGCGGTTCGGCAAAAGAGACCGATAGAATAAGTACTAGGCTTACAAAGAATAAGTCCCGGGGTCGAGTTGCTCGACTAAAGGCGGTGCTCCAGCATGGCCGCAGTCAACTGACTGAAACAAGTAAAAGAGTAAAGACGTTGCTTATATACATTATAAAGACAGTGATGCTTCATATTGTAATTAAGTATCATGTAACATGTAATAGAAGATACCCCCCCCCCACGTATATGAACACTCATAATTTATATAAACATTGATCAATATTTTTGAAACGAAGAAGAAATGAAGGGGAGTAGCTAATACGCTGTTGTCTGTTTTCTGTTGCAGAACGTCGACCAACGGAGTGAAAGAATTGAAGGAAATGCAAAGAATAGTCAATACCTCTCTATCATTTCTAACATTGGCTGCATAATATCGTTTGTCTGTCTCATTCTGACAGTAATAATTCATGCTTATTTCAAGTAAGCATTTCAATTTCTATTTTCTTTTATAAACGATTCAAATGCACTGAGACTGTGTCCATCGTACACTGGTAAGCATGACGTGGTTGGTGTCTGCAGGAAAATCATGGATGTGAAGAGAAATCCAGAATGTTGTCACTTGAGTGAAGGATTATTGACTGGACAGTTAGTTTAGTGCAAGTTTTTGTAAGCGAGTCACAGTAAGGATATGAGAAAAAGGTTTCTGTGTCACTTCTCTCCGTCAGCACATACAAATGGTTGCAGGCAGTTTTCTAGCTAGATTCCTTAGACACTTCTCGAGTGGTTTTACGTGGATCTTTTTCTATGACGGTCTTTAATTGACCATCATCGATAAGAGATGGGTGACCACTACGCTTGCGATCCTCAAGATTCAGGTCTCCACTACAAAATCGTTTAAGCAATTTTCGAGTTGATCACTCACTGGTCATTTCCTCACCAAACATTTCATTGATATCGCGAGCATTTTCGGCCGCTTTACGTCCTTCTTTTGAAGTTTAATAGCATAATTGCACGAATATCGGTCTTGGACTGTTCCATTTCAGACGGTGAAAACAATATTAATGCTAATTTATTGATGTCTGTATTATCAGGCAATTGCAAAAGAATGTTTAAAGAAATTCAAAACTGCAAAAATCCCGAATAAATTCTTCATCGTGCATTACGTTGGTTACTTTTTATTCAACCTGATATATATATGTGTATACATACATACATACATATATATATATATATATATATATATATATATATATATATATATATATATATATATATATATATATACAAGAAAAAAGCAACAAGAATTTTGCTTTTTACTTGTTTATAATCAGCCCACATTATTTAATGGTTAATACCATAAAGGTTTCTGGTGCAACTAAGTTAAGTACCGCATTCATGTGAATTCATTGGAACTCACTTGAATCTTAATTGTTTTACTGAAAAAAAAAATATATATATATATATACATACATATATATATATATATATATATATATATATATATATATACATATATATATATATATATATATATATATATATATATATATATATATATATATATATATATATATATACAAGAAAAAAAGCAACAAGAATTTTGCTTTTTACTTGTTTATAATCAGCCCACATTATTTAATGGTTAATACCATAAAGGTTTCTGGTGCAACTAAGTTAAGTACCGCATTCATGTGAATTCATTGGAACTCACTTGAATCTTAATTGTTTTACTGAAAAAAAAAATATATATATATATACATATACATATATATATATATATATATATATATATATATATATATATATATATACATATATATATATATATAATATATATATATATATATATATATATATATATATATATACATATATATATATATATACATATATATATATATATATATATATATATATATATAAATAATATAATATAATATATAAATTTTTTGTGCTTTGAGCAATTTCTTTATTGATTTATGTTAATAAAAGCAGTATTATTATTTCTTTTCTTTCTTTTTGTCATTATTCCAGAAATCTATGGAAGTTAATAGCCTCAAAAATTTTAGTCAACTTGTGCAGTTCTTTAGCTGCCACTTATCTTACCTTTCTTGTTGGGTTCCAAGCATATATTACAGAAAGAACAGCTGCTTGCAAGGTAAGTGGAAGCACATTTAAAACAGTAAATATTTCGTCTTGTAAAAGCCCAGGCTATAGCACTAAATATTGCATTTTTATGTTTGCGCTGTTCATTCTTGCATTCTTTAATTTGACCAATGATAAGTAGTTAGAGTAACTGGCTTAAGATTCTAAATTCGTAAGTTCAACTCCTTGATCAAGACTCCTTATTTCAGGTTGCCCCATTACACTCTGCTGGCAAAATGCCTGCTCCCTGTACTTCAAAAGAACCATCGTTGCCACATTTTCTGTCACACTGAATCTCCCTGTGATATACATTAACGGTGCACGTCTCTGTGGATTGCTCAGCCACTTGCACGTTAATTTCACAATCAGGCTGTTTCGTCAATCGATTCGACTAGAACTCTCATCGTCGAAACCGATGCAGTACCAGTTTTCATTTGACAATGATTAACTGTCAGATGATAACATCAATATTTATGATAAGAAATACCAAGTAATGAGTCATCAATTTTTACTTCGTCTAATTGTAATTTTGTCGACATTTTCGCGCTTCCCCTCGCCTATATATAAAACTAGCAGTATCGCCCGGCGTTGCTCGGGTTTGTAAGGGAAATAACTATACAGCATTTTTAGAGAGTTATAGCCAAAAAATAGCAAAAAATGCATTAAAAATGGAAAAAAATTATGGTAAATTTTTTTTAAATCGTTGACTCATCGTAGACATTTTTAGAGAGTTACTTCCCTTTATGAAAATAAATATGCATTAAAATGGAAAAAAATGATGGTAAATTATTTTTAAAATCGTAGACTCATCGTAGACGCACGCTAATACACAGAAGGGCTCGATATGAATAACGACCATAAGATACCCGGTTTTGGTTAAACTGCATCGCAAAATGTGGGAGTAGTTAGGAATCTAAATCGGAGTAGACAGACACTCACACAACTTCACTTTTATATATAAAGATGTCTAGCTCACCTCACATGATTATGCTAGCTTGCTGTTAGGGTTTTATTCTCTCCTTTTGAAACTTTCTATTTAATCAAGCAATTTTAAGGAAAAGGTGAGTGCGTCGATCCTTATACCTGATTAGTCATTTCATGTATCGATTCCCAGCGGGGATGAGAGACAAGGTTGAATCCTGTCATCCCTAAACAGTAGATAGATTAAAATAATAAGCGAGTATTGAGATCGATAGTATCAACTAACCTCGCTGTTTCTCAAACTTGCTCAACTGTCATAAAATTGTTAGCATGCCGGACAAAATTCTTAGCAGCATTTCATCCGTTTTTAGATTCTGAGCTCAAATTCCACCTTTCACATTTCGAGATCGATAAAATAAGTTACAATGCATTCGACTAATCAATTCCCTCAAAATTTCATGCCTTGTGCCAATAGAGGAAAGCTCTATTATTATTAATATCATTGTGAGTTAATCATGAAGGCAGCAAGCTGGCAGAATCGTTAGCAAGACAGGTAAAATTCTTTGCAGCATTCCGTCAAATTGAGTTCAAATTCCGCGGAGGGCGAACTTTCCTTTTATCCTTTCTGGATCGATTAAATAAATACCAGTTGAGTACTGGGGTCGATGTAATCGACTTACCCACCTCCCCGAAATTGTTGGCCTCATGCAAACATTTGAAACCATTAATATGACGTAATGATAATGTGATGAATTGGCTAAAACCTCGAAGGAAATTCCTTTTCTATATTAAAAGACGTGTTTTTGAGATTTCCGTTGAAATTTCAGTGGGGTTTATTCTAATGTTTATCCGTCTGTGATCTATAATGCAAAGCAGTAATCGAGGACTGACATCTATACCTGACCCAGGTAAAATAATATATATTCGAGGCCATACATCAGTGTGAGATATTATTTTATTTTTGTTGTAGGCAGTGGCAGCTCTCTTACACTACTTCCTCCTGACATCGTTCCTGTGGATGATTGTAGAAGCAATTCATATTTATCGAGGCCTGTTTGTATTCAAAACCATTCGGTCATCATTTATCAAGAAGAGTTCAATTTTGGTCTGGAGTATGTATAATGTCTTTTTTCTCATTACGTACCAAATTTCGTCTCACTTCCACAGGCACACACACATTCTCTCTCTCTCTCCCTATCATTAATTTCCTATTTCTTTGTAGCTGTTGGCTAGACAAGACAGCTTTCTATTCTGCTTTCCTGGCTCCCGTGGCCATAATTCTCCTCTTCAACATCACTATGTTTTTTGTCGTTATGTGGCATCTTAACTCAATACAAAATGACAAGAAATCTGTACACAACACAAAAAATACGTGTTTTTGGCATCGTAGGTTTATGTTTCCTACTTGGATTGCCCTGGGTCTTAGCATTTTGCGCTTTTGACGAAGCTGCAGAAGTGTTTCATCACCTCTTTGCCATCTTCAATCTATCTATCTATCTACCTCAGTACTTATATTTTCGAACAAGAGGGTTTAGCGTTCCCACTCAGCACAAAATATTATCTGTGTATCGCGGTTTCTGTGTTACTTCTCTCCGTCAGCACATGCAAATGGTTGCTGGCAGTTTTCTAGCTAGATTCCTTTGAAACTTCTCGAGTGGTTTTACGTGGATCTTTTTCAATGACGGTCTTTAATTGACCATCATCAATAAGAGATGGGTGTCCACTACGCTTGCGATCCTCAAGATTCAGCTCTCCACTACCAAATCGTTTAAATAATTTTCGAGTTGATCACTCACTGGTCAATTCCTCACCAAACTTTTCATTGATATCGCGAGCATTTTCGGCCGCTTTACGTCCTTTTTTTGAAGTTTAATAGCAAAATTGCTCGAATATCGGTCTTGGACTGGTCCATTTCAGATGATTGTAAAACCGGCGAAAACTATACCATATTAATTTTACACATATATTGTCTGAGTTGAAGTGTTATATTTGAGAATTTGTTCATTGGAAAATGTTTACTTATTGGTTTCATTGAACCAAAAGTGGTGAAAGAAAGAATGAATGAACATTCATGAGATTTGAACCCTACATTATTTCATTAAATTTGTTATGAAGACAGTACATAGATTGGGTAGCTTTGCGGGCTGGACAAGACATTGACGAGATGAATGATAATGATACAAAGATGATAAGGATGAGAGAAGACAGAAATCGCCTGCCGACCCTCTGCTTCTCTATAACATTGATCTTTAACAATACATTACATGAGGCAATGAACCTCTTACAATTCGTCTAAAATGACAACAATAGTAATCATTATAAATATATATACATATTTCGGCGCTAAGCCTATTCTTCTTCGCCCCCGACCAGGTTGTAAACTGCCCATAGGTACTGCTCCGGACCCCGGTCGGGGCCCCAAAACTCGACTCTAAACAAGTCCTTCGTAAAGGAGCCCGATACTCAGTAGGTGTTCAGTTTACTTTTCTCCGTTCAAGAATCATTATTGAAAAGCATCTAGGGCAGTGCTTTATGTCCTTAATTCTCTGTATTATTATCAATCTTATAATATTTAAAAACAATTTTCAGGCTTCGGATTAAATTCCTGCTGCTTAAAAACAACCACAGTCTAGATTGCCGATGTCTCTCAATAAAATCTAGGCTTATAAACCCAAGAGCATTATGTCCCGGATTGTTGTTGTTGTTTACCACTTATTCGGCCCTGATCAGGCAGACCTATAATTGAGGACATTCAATCAATATATCAAACACTGCAGTGTGCAGTCTATGTTTCATCTTTTAAGATTTTAGGACGGGTTTTAAAGAAATTTAGCTGCTATTTCCAGCACACTGAAGACAGTAGACAGGTTTAGATTTCTGTTAGGAGGGATTAAATACCCGACAGCTTAGATATTGTAGTATTACAGTAGTATAGGAGCAGGAGTGGCTGTGTGGTAAGTAGCTTGTTTACCAACCACATGGTTCCGGGTTCAATCCCACTGCGTGGCACCTTGGGCAAGTGGCTTCTACTATAGCCTCGGGCCGACCAAAGCCTTGTGAGTGGATTTGGTAGACGGAAACTGAAAGAAGCCCGTCGTATATATGTATATATATATATATATATATATGCATGTGTGTGTTTGTGTGTCTGTGTTTGTCCCCCTAGCATTGCTTGACAACCAATGCTGGTGTGTTTATGTCCCCGTTACTTAGCGGTTCGGCAAAAGAGACCGATAGAATAAGTACTGGGCTTAGAAAGAATAAGTCCTGGAGTCGATTTGCTTGACTAAAGGCGGTGCTCCAGCATGGCCGCAGTCAAATGACTGAAACAAGTAAAAGAGTAAAAAAAGAGTGTAATGTACGTAAATGCCTATGTGATGTTGGCTGAGTTTATCTAATTGGCTGAAAGTGGAATAAGATATTAAACGATGATGCAGAGCAATGGTAACACGGATTGTTTTTGTTCGGTGAACTCAGATCTGAAGTATTCTTACGTAACGTTCCCTATTTATAAAAGTTAGATGAAATGAAAGGAGAACACATAGACTTAAAGTCATTAAGAAATAATCTTATTTCTCATTCACTCGGCCTTCTCATTTCAATAATTTTGACTTTAGATCAGCCCTACGAATTTATAAACAGAAACATTCTTCACATAACAATCTGCCTTTTTCAGACATGATTTGTCGTAGTTTGTATTATCCAATCTGTCCTTTTTAAAGAGAATACTGTATTATTCCAGGGATATATAGCAGCAGAACCAATGACAGTATAGGAGCTCCTCCGTCATGATAATATTTGTGCTTCTTTCGTGACTGGAGAAAATTCAATTTATACCAGATCTTGGAGAGTGTCCCAACGAAATCAACGTGGAAGAGGAAATATTGATAAGGGCAGAAATTGGGTATTATTTTTGACTCGAGAAACAGCAGACTCAGCCAACAATAAATGCAGATGACCAATTAGATCCTTATTAGAAATGTAGTATGCTAAACAATCATGATCTCAGCTTGAATAAACTGGTAATTTGGAGAGATGCGAAAGTAATTGAAGTGAGATGTAAATATGGGGATACAAAAGTGCATGAAATAAAATATTTACACATTCGTAAGAAACGAAAATTACAAAGAAATAAATTTCCAGGTTAAGTCATTAGAGCAACCTAAAATTACATTTTCATTGAAATAGTTTCACTTCGATCTCATCTCTGAGATTTACTCATTTTGCTTTTTCAACTGCACTTTCAAGTGCAGGAGTGGCGCAGGAGTGGCTGTGTGGTAAGTAGCTTGCTAACCGAGAAGCAAAAGTCGGCGGGCGCTTTCTGTCTTCTCCCATCCTTATCATCTTTCTTTCATTATCATTCACCTCATTAATGTCCTCGTCCAGCCCGCAAAGCTAACTTAATCTGTGTACTGCCTTTATGGCAAATGTTTTGAAATAAAGTAGCTTGCTAACCAACCACATGGTTCCGGGTTCAGTACCACTGCATGGCATCTTGGGCAAGTGTCTTCTGCTATAGCCCCGGGCCGACCAAAGCCTTGTGAGTGGATTTGGTAGATGGAAACTGAAAGAAGCCTGTCGTATATATGTATATATATATATGTATGTGTGCGTGTATGTTTGTGTGTCTGTGTTTGTCCCCCTAGCATTGCTTGACAACCGATGCTGGTGTGTTTATGTCCCCGTTACTTAGCGGTTCGGCAAAAGAGACCGATAAAATAAGTACTAGGCTTACAAAGAATAAGTCGCGGGGTCGAGTTCCTCGATTAAAGGCGGTGCTCCAGCATGGCCGCAGTCAAATGACTGAAACAAGTAAAAGAGTAAAAGTGTATATATATGTATGTCTGTGTATGTGATTGTGTGTCTGTGCTTGTCCCCCTAGCATTGCTTGACAACCGATGCTGGTGTGTTTATGTCCCCGTTACATAGCGGTTCGGCAAAAGAGACCGATAAAATAAGTACTGGGCTTAAAAAGAATAAGTCCTGGGGTCGATTTGCTCGACTAAAGGCGGTGCTCCAGCATGGCCGCAGTCAAATGACTGAAACAAGTAAAAGAGTATATATTTGTATGTCTGTGTATGTCTGTAATGACTGAAACAAGTAAAAGAGTAAAGAGTAAAGAGTAAGTGAACTGCTGCAAGTAATTTATTAGTTGGTGCATGCAGTGAGTGAAGTCAGTGAAAATAAGTTAGTGAGACAGAATTTTTGTTGTCTTCCTTTTAGTTTAGTCTTTTCACCATCGTCCAGAGCATCCAGTAATTTTTACTCTTTTTTTCCACCTGAAACAGTTGATAGAATCGAAATTTTATGTTAGTCATAAGTATTCCTAAAAACCACAGGAGTAAATGTCAAGGAGTGATACGAAATAAAATATTGATTTCTTCTGGACAAAACACAATAAACTACATTGATTCAAATTTCATATCTCTTTTTACTCTTTACTCTTTTACTTGTTTCAGTCATTTGACTGCGGCCATGCTGGAGCACCGCCTTTAATCGATGAACTCGACTCCGGGACTTATTCTTTTGTAAGCCCGGTACTTATTCTATCGGTGTCTTTTGCCGAACCGCTCAGTAACGGGGACATAAACACACCAGCATCGGTTGTCAAGCAATGCTAGGGGGACAAACACACACACATAAACATATACACTCACATACATATATATATATATACATATATACGACAGGCTTCTTTCAGTTTCCATCTACCAAATCCACTCACAAGGCTTTGGTCGGTCCGGGGCTATAGTAGAAGACACTTGCCCAAGGTGCCATGCAGTGGGACTGAACCCGGAACCATGTGGTTGGTAAGCAAGCTACTTCACCACACAGCCACTCCTGCGCCTTATATATTTATAATTATAAATTTTCATTGACATCTACATATGTTTATTCCTTTCTGTAACTATCGTTGTCAGGTCTTCCAGCAGTCATTGTCGTGATTACTCTGGCTATTAGGAACACAAAAAATTACATCAAAATTGAACAAGGGTAAGTATTTATATATTTACTGGCCTAATTTTCTCTGGTCTTCACAGCTAATATTTATGCGTTCAATATTATAGAATAATTTCTAATATTAGCATGGGAAGAAAAACTTAATTTGTTATTAATACAATATGTTCTATATTATATAATAATTAAATTGAAATAAATACTATCTTTGTGGAAGCGTAATGCCCCAATGCTTAGGGCAGCGGACTCGTGGTCGTAGTATCGCGGTTTCGATTCCCAGACCGGGCATTGTGAGTATTTATTGAGCAAAAGCACCTAAAGCTCCACGACGCTCCGGCAGGGGTGAGTAAGCTGCCATCGAGATAAAGCTACGGCATTGATTCTTGGTAGCTATACACTGATAATGTTTATTTTCTTTCCGTGTATCCCACCTTTCAGATCACTAAGACTGTATATGTAGTCAGTCTTACTGACGCATAACGTAAAAAAAATATGGGGGTTAAATAACATACAAAAATAAAACTAAAGATAGTATATGGTGACCCCCTTCGGTCATGAATGACCATGGGATTGCACCTAGAGAGTTACCCTCCGAGGCACAAGTCTGGGCAAAGTTGTTTATGGAGGACCAGCAGTCTCCCATAATACCAGCCTCTCCTCTCCACGCCACCGATGTTATCCAAGGGAAAGGCAAAGGTCATACAGCTTGGCACCAGCGACGTCGCAGCTCATATATTAACGTGCAAGTGGCTGAGCACTCCACAGATACGTGTACCCTTAACGTAGTTCTCAGGGAGATTCAGCGTGACACAGAGTGTGACAAGGCTGGCTCCTTTGAAATACAGATACAACAGAAACAGGAGGAAAGAGCGAGAGAAAGTTGTGGTGAAAGAGAACAGCAGGGTTCACCCCCACTTCCCCCTGCCGGAGCCTCGTGGAACTTTAGGTGTTTTTGCTCAATAAATACTCACAATGCCCGGTCTGGGAATCGAAACCGCGATACTACGACCACGAGTCCGCTGCCCTAACCACTGGGGCATTACGCCTCCACAAAGATAGTATTTATTTCAATTTAATTATTATATAATTTAGAACATATTGTGTTAATAACAAATTAAGTGTTTCTTCCCATGCTAATATTAGAAATTCTTGAAAAATACCATAACGCTGGAGATATCACCACAAACAGCTGTGACTGAAATTACTCAAAGCAATCGGGTGCATTTTCTTTTAACATCGCAGGTATCAATGAGGCTGACAGTTCTAAGTCTTTGAATCACTATATCTACTTTGTATGCATGTATATATTTGTTTTTATACGTGTGTTTGTGAATGTATGTGTTTGTGTGTATGTGTGTGTAGTGTGTGTCTGTGTCCGTGTCGGTGTTTGGTGTAATAGTAGTTTTCGATAGGATGAGCAAAAATACGATCGAATCAATGAGAGAAATATTATTGAATAAATACTCAAAAATTTCATACTCGAAGAGTACAAAATTCAGTCGTGTTCATATAAGGGTTACGGTGTACGATCCCGTAATCATCCAAGCTCATGTAACACGACTGCTCAATGAGAATATACGATAAAGTTCATGATGAAATGAATTGAGTTCAAGGGGAATAATCCTCCCCTCGGAAGCTACCTTGTGTATCTGATGAAAAACCGTCAGTTTGAGAGGCAAAAGTGCAGTGATATATCATTAATGATATGTGTGTGTGTGTTTATGGCAAGGAATGACATGATGAGTTCCATTTTGAAAATACGTGCCAATGCTAAGCTTATAAGCTTTCAGTATTCAAGTATGGTGTCAAAGCCAAGACTGAAGCAGTAGTATTTGAATAGGAGATAGCCTAATGTTTGTCTAAGCCGGTGAGTGAAATGGCTTCCTCCAATTGAAAACAGAAAAGTCCTGGGGTCGATTTGCTCGACTAAAAGGCGATGCTCAGCATGGCACAGTCAAATGACTGAAACAAGTAAAAGAGTAAAAAAAAAAAGAGGCTGGGACATCAGTCGTAAATTATATGAAGCAATTAGATGTGGTATTGCGACCTATGTGATCGAAATGGTACTAGAGCATTTCTTCATTTGAAACAGAAAATTTCCTTCTCAGAGATAAGGCCCGTGTGTAAATGTTGAAGCATGAAAGTCATTCGATAGGTTACGAATGGCAGAGAGATGCAATGTGACACAAATACACACCATACAGTGTGATGTGTACAACTTTAGCGGCACTTCCATCCACTGTTTGGTGCAACTCGTAGATTCGGTTCGGACGGGAGGTAAACTCTATTTCTAACTTGATGGCCTACCCGCGGCCCTCGGCGGATGATGCTGGGTTGTGCAGCAAAATTCAATAACAACAGTGAGATACAGAAAACCTTGAGCGACTGTACGGGGTGTAATCGCCTTTGGGGCTGATCTACACAACGAGTTTTGTGTAGATATGTCAGGCATGTCGCCGATGTCGTTCGCGGTTGTCTACTCCAACTGACATCAGAACGGAAGCTTTTCCCAGTTTTGTAAGCTGTACAATAGCAATCTTAGTAAGGGAAGACGCGAACATGAAAATTTCCAGCACACGATTCTACTTAACACAAATATTTATCATTAATTTTCTATTTCTTTGTAGCTGTTGGCTAGACAAGGCAGCTTTCTTCTAACGCTTTCCTGGCTCCCGTGGCCATATTCTCCTCTTCAACATCACTATTTTTTTTGTCGTTTTTGGCATCTTAACTCAATGCAAAATGACAAGAATCTGTACACAACACAAAAAAAAGACGTGTTTTTGGCATCGTAGGTTTATGTTTCCTACTTGGATTGCCCTGGGTCTTAGCATTTTTCGCTTTTGATGAAGTGCAGAAGTGTTTCACCTCTTTTTATATATCTTCAATACCCTTCAAGGAATGTTCATCTTCGTATGCTACTGTATATACAAAAAAGATACCAGAGATGTCATTTGCCTCTTTGTACGTAAACGAAAGAATGGAGGCAAGTTCAGGAGAATATAAGAAGTAAGTGTAATTTGGTCTCTTTTATACTTTTATACCAGCGCAATCGATATTCGCATGATGTTACTATCAATATCTATTTCTTTACTACCCACAAGGGCTAAACACAGAGAGGGCAAACAAGACAGACAAACGGATTAGTCGATTACATCGACCCCATGCGTAAATGGTACTTATTTAATCGACCACGAAGGATGAAAGGCAAAGTCGACCTCGGCGGAATTTGAACTCAGAACGTAACGGCAGACGAAATACGGCTACGCATTTCGCCCGGCGTGCTAACGATTCTGCCAGTTCGCCGCCTATTGTTACTATCAATATCATCACTCTGGGGATAGACATCATCGTAAATATCAACTCTACAGTCTTCATCATCATCATCATCATCATCATCATCATCATCATCATCATCATCACATTATATCATTCATCACCTATATCTTCAGTACTCTCACTATATACCTTTCGTTGAGAAATTTAGAAATAATAAGAGTTTATTTAGAAATCATGATTATGTATCACATTGAAAACAATATATTTTGGAACGAGAATATGGCAGCGCCACCCTCGGTCGAGGATTTATTCTGTGTCGAGGAAGAGAAATAGCCGAGTATTCTATCGGAAAAAAGGCTAAATGTTACAGCGAAATGATGCAACAGCACGTGTTCTTCCCTTAGATAGATTTTTGTGTCGTCTTCCACTCCTTTTCGTCTCATACTAATTCCGACAATAAAGACTGAAGACTATATGTCATACAGTGTATATTAATTTTACAGAACATTAGAAAATAAGTATTATAGTTTCAATTTGGTTCTATAATGTTTAAAGGGAAGCATTGCTTTCTCTTGCTTCACACCTATGATATATATTTATATATAGTATATATATAATATATATATATATATATAGTATGATATAATATTTATATAATATATATATAATAATATTATATATATATATATATATGATATATGATATATATATATATTAATATATGATATATGATATTATAGTAATTTATTATATATATGATATTCTATATATTTTTATAGGAATATATTGTATATATTATATATATCTTATATTTATATATATATATATATATATATATATATCACTTATGATAATATATATATATATCTATATATATCACTTTATATATATGAATATATATTAATATCATATATCATATATATATATAATATAATATATATAGTATCAATATATATATCTATATATATATATATATATATATATATTATAATATCATATATATCATATATATATATAAATATAATATTCAGATATATATATAATATATATATATAGATATAATATATATATATATAATATATATATATGTGGTGTGTGTGTGTGAAAGCCCCTTCGTTCACGACGCTGACCTACAAAGTTACCCTCCCAGCACGAGTCCGAGCAAGGTTGCTTATGAAAGACCAGCAGTCACACATGCATACCGGCCTCCCCTCCCCCGCTACATTTCCACATGATGAACTGGAGCAACGTGAATAAAGTGTCTTGCTCAAAAACACAACTCGCCAGCCCGTTTTGGGATTCGAGCTCACAACCTCATGATCATAAGCTCGAAGCTCTAAACACTGAGCCATGCGCCTTCACGTATATATATATAATATATATATATATATATATTAATATATATATATATATATATAATGGTAGATATAGATAGATAGATAGATAGATAGATAGATAGATAGATAGATAGATAGATAGATAGACGACAGATATGTTTCTTTATTAGCCACAGGGCTGCACACAGACATGACCACAATTACAAGGTAGAGCTTTGTTTTTGTAATTTGTCCTGTCTGTGTGCAGCCCTCTGTGGCTAATAAAGAACATATCTATATATCTATTATCTATATATCTATTATCATATACTATATATCATATCCATATGTAGATAGATAATAATTTTCTTTTTGGCCACACAGGGCTGCACACAGATGGGACACAATTACATGTAGAGCTTTTCATTTGGGGGATAAAAAAACAAAAAACCAAAAGAAACACAAAGAAGTGGCGTAGGGTTTCGATCAAAAGGGATCGTAAAGGAAAAAAAGGAGAAAAAAAAGAGAAAAAGCAAAAAGGAAAAAAAGGAAAAGAAACAAAAGCAAAGAAATAAAAAAGAAAGATAGATAGACATACCTATATACATACGTTTATTGTGTGTGTGTTGTTGTGTGTGTGTAGGTAATACACGAGGGAAGAAACGATGAACGTAGCAGTCAGCGCATTGGAGTTTGGAGTTACACATCAAGTGGAAGTCAGCCAAACTGTTTCTTAATTCTTGTGCGAGTGCACCGCGCACCTGTTGTGCGCGTGTGTGTCTATGTATAGTAAACAATAAAGAGTGAATAGCTGAAAACATCACTACACGTTTCAATAGCATGGTTATTTATCTCTAAATCATTGTGCCTTACATAATACATTATGTAAATCCCTATATCAAAATTGTCGCGAAAAAACATTCCTCACTCAGAGCGCCGAAATACAATCAATATTCGAAGATGGAGATATTTATAAACAAACAGAATGAAATAATAACTTTGAAATTGGGATGGATAAATTAGAGCCTACGACCAATCAAACTGCACGATTCAAAAGGCAATTGAATTAATGCATACGTATGCAATTTACTAAGAGAGAGATTTATGTCAGTTTATACGGGTTATGCCCTGCGGCGGGTAATGCCCTGCAAAATACCGGTTTAATGTCCTGCAATAAAGCGGTATTCCCAGTATACGTCAGCTTCCAAAGTAACCGGCAGAACACGTCTGTTCTTTAGATAACTGATCAAAAGACAATTTCGTAGCTTTAAGTGGCATATGTGATATACATCATACATATCAATATATACGCACACATTTGCAAATAAGTATTCATTCAGTGGTCTAAAAAATTAAACCACAAATACAGAATGAATAAATATAAATACAGCTATAGGCGCAGGAGTGGCTGTGTGGTAAGTAGCTTGCTTACCAACCACATGGTTCCGGGTTCAGTCCCACTGCGTGACACCTTAGGCAAGTGTCTTCTGCTATAGCCCCGGGCCGACCAAAGCCTTGTGAGTGGATTTGGTAGATGGGAAACTGAAAGAAGCCTGTCGTATATATGTATATATATGTGTATATGTGTATGTGTGTGTTTGTGTTGTGTGTGTGTTTTCCCCCTAGCATTGCTTGACAACCGATGCTGGTGTGTTTAGACTCCCCGTCACTTAGCGGTCGGCAAAGGGACCGATAGAATAAGTACTGGGCTTACAAAGAATAAGTCCCGGGGTCGATTTGCTCGACTAAAGGCGTGCTCCTGCATGGCCGCAGTCAAATGACTGAAACAAGTAAAAAGAGTAAAAAGAGAGACCCACGTAATTATATACTCAACCAAGCAAGCCTTTAACTGAATAGAGCTAAACAGTCCATCTGTTTTTATATAAGTCGCGTAGTTGTTCTGAAAATGAACCAATTATTTGCTGACATCTTACAGCGTACTCCCGAAAATTATTATTGCCTGTGAGTGTAATTACTCTTTTCAATGACTGAAACAAGTAAAAAAGAGTAAAAAGAGAGACCCACGTAAATTATATACTCAACCAAGCAGCCTTTAACTGAATAGAGCTAAACAGTCCATCTGTTTTATATAGAAAGTCGCGTAGTTGTTCTGGGAAATGAACCAATTATTTGCTGACATCTTACAGCGTACTCCCGAAAATTATTATTGCCTGTGAGTGTAATTACTCTTTCAATAAAATCTTGTTGTTCAACCCTACTTATTCTTTAGTAACATATTTCTCTTGTGAGAAAAGAGTTGATGGCAATTGTTGCTGGGTATAATATTTATGGTTATGAATTATTGACTTGAAAAATTGATATTCATTAGTTTTTTTGATTATGTTTTCCAGGTTCAGTCTCCGATTATGAATGGGAGGTAAAAAAAGCAGAAACGACCTTTCGAATGAGAATCAAAAATTCCTCAAGACTAGTCGTTTGATGATATTTTACGACTCAAAATTCTAATATTCTTATATTACATTAAACTAAGCAAATATATCCCAGCCGCCTATTTCATATTAAATTTTTTGCTTTCTCAAATAATCTGCAAAATATATACGCTTGTGTGTGTCTGTGAGAGGGTGTGCGTGTGTGTGTGCGTTTGTGAGTCTTCAAGAGTCACCTTTGATCATATTTTGCCTCAACTTTTCTTCTTATATTACATTAAACGCACGTCCATATAGCGTAGCTTTATTTTTTGCCTATTGATACAACACTATGCAACTAAGACTCTTTAATCCGCAATAATCTAATTTTAAAAGAAGCTACATTCATGACTATTGGCTGAAACCTAAATTCTGAAAATTTCCTAAATCTCTACTCTTTCTGTATATTTTGTTTTGTTTTTCTGAATAAAGTTGTTTGTTACTATAGCTTTTCTGAAATTCCGGTTAATCTATAATAATATAAAATAATAATAATAATAATAATATAAAAAATAATGCAAAAGAAATAGACAAAGAAAAATCCCAGCAATGGTTGAGAACTCAGGACTAAAAGCAGAGACAGAGAGATTTTTAATTGCAGCACAAGACCAAAGCCTCCCCACCAGAAATTACCAAAAACATGTAATGAAAAGAAATATAACAAGTAACTGCAGAATATGTGGAGATGGACAAAAACAATAAATCATATTATCTCTGGCTGCCCAGTCCTGGCTAAGAAGGAATATTTCACAGACATGACAGAGTTGGAACCTACATACACTGGAAGCTATGCCAACATTGTGAAAACCACAGAAAAAGATGGTATAGGCACACACAAGAAAAGGTCCAGAAAACGAGAAAGCAACCATACTCTGGGATATACCGATCACACAGATAGAGAAATTAAGGCCAACAACCAGATATAGTTGTCAGAGATCATGAAGGAAAAACGCTTTCTAATTGATGTATCAATACCGGCAGATGACAACGTGTCCTAAAAGAAATTGGAGAAACTTTCAAAATACAAAGACCTGGAAATAGAGATAACCGGAATGTGGAATCTAAAAACAGAAAACAATTCCTTCATAGTAGGTGCATTAGGCATGATAAAACAATATTCAGACAAATACTAACAAAAACACCAGGACTTACAACACATATAACATACAGAAAATTGCACTACTAGCACTGCACACATCCTACGCAGAACACTTTCCACAATACAACCATCAGAGCATCGCAACAAATCACAGCACATACCCAAGGCACACAGAGCTGCGCTCGGTAGTGAAGTGAAAGCACGCTATAAAAATAAAACTACTGAATGATAATAAAAATAATAATAATAATAATAATAATATAATATAATAATAATTAATACTAATAATATAATAATAATAATAACAATATAATAATAATAATAATAATAACAATAATATAATAATAATAATAATAATGAAACAATAGATAAATAAACACTTTAAGTAGAAATAGCTCGGTTATGGAAAATGAAGAAGGTGAAGCAGGTCAATTATTTTGCTGATTGGAAACAGAATCAGCAGACATCAAAAGGAATAAAAGGAAATTGGAATAGAGTGTCCAGTAGAATTGTTACGAAAGATTGCCTCCATTCCTCGGCTAAAATATTTGGGAAAGAATTAGACAGTTGAAAAGAATGAATAACGTGGTACCGTAGGCTGCAGGTAGCAAGATCGCTACGCAAGCAAGAATCCAGGAGGGTCAACACAACCTGATAGAATGATAATAATAATAATAACAGCAACAACAACAACACAACAACAATAATAATAAATATGATGAAATGATAATAATGATATAATAATAATAACAGCCACAACAACAACAACAATAATATTAATAATGATAATAATAATGATAATAATATAATAATATTAATAATAATAATAATAATAATAATAATAATATAATAATGATAATGATAATAATAATAATATAATGATAATAATAATAATAATAGTAATAATGAAATGATAATAATAATAATATATGATGATGATGATAATAATAATAATAATAATAATAATAATAATAATAATAGTAATAATGATATGATAATAATAATAATAATTATGATGATGATGATAATGATAATATAATAATAATAATAATAATAATAATAATAATAATAATAATAATAATAATAATAATAATAATAATAATAATAATAATAACTGCTTTCTACTGGAGGTACAAGGCCTTGCAATTTTTAGTTGACTTTCTCCTCCTGATGATTTTGCTTTCATTTTGAGATTGACAGCTATAATGCAGAAAATACCAGTTTCCAAAACCTGTTTTCTTGATTTGGTAAAATTGATTAAACTTTAAACCTCAAGTAACATTTTTCTGCAATTTATTCCTAGAACAAATAAATGGCAAAATCGAATTTAATGTGGAAAATTATTTCAGTATGCCAAATATTAAAATCTAACAATATGTGACAACATGGAAGGCCCTTCAAGAGTAGAAGACACACAGTTATAAGACGTGTCATACAGTTATAAGACATAAGTTATAAGTAGAAAGACACACAGTTATAAGACGTGTCATACAGTTATAAGACAAGTCATACAGTTATAAGATGTGTCATACAGTTATAAGACGTGTCATACAGTTATAAGACGTGTCATACAGTTATAAGACGTGTCATACACACTCAGACACAGACATATATTTACGAACGTATAATCGGTAATCACAGCTCAAAATGGTGTATTGTAGACATATGTATATATGTGTGTGTGTGTGTGTGTGTATCTGTGTGTGTATCTTTGTATGTGTTTCTGTGTGTGTGGTTTTTGCAATGGACATAAGAAAAGGTTATATATATATCTATGTTTGTTTCTCTCTCATCACATCGTCTAAATATGTCTTACAAGTATCATAGCACTTGTAAACAATTACTTAAATATGTAGCTACCACTTGACAAGTTCCGTTTTAAACAGTAATATATGAGCGATTGTTCCGGGAATAAAGTACTTGACAAGAAATCCTCTTGGAAAACAGTAAATAGATAAGTAGACATTTAATATACATAAGGAGCACTCCGTCGGTTACGACGACGAGGGTCCCAGCTGTTATATATATATATATATATATATATATATATATATCGCGGGATCACGGGACCGACCAGACCATCAGATGTTGTTACACATCGCTGGTCACAATGCGTTTGCATTGTTTTAGCCTTCAAATGACGCCACCCCGCTGGTTAAGCGAGCAGGCCAACAGAAGAAAGAGTGGGAGAAAGATTGGTGAAAGAGTACAGCAGGGATCACGACCCCCTGCCGGAGCTTCGTGGAGCTTTTAGGTGTTTTTGCTCAATAAACACTCACAACGCCCGGTCTGGGAATCGAAACCGCGATCCTGCGACCGCGAGTCCGCTGCCCTAAGAACTAGGTCATTGCGCCTCCACATATATATATAGGAGTGGCTGTGTGGTAAGTAGCTTGCTAACCAACCACATGGTTCCGGGTTCAGTCCCACTGCGTGGCATCTTGGGCAAGTGTCTTCTGCTATAGCCCCGGGCCGACCATTGCCTTGTGAGTGGATTTGGTTGACGGAAACTGAAAGAAGCCTGTCGTATATATGTATATATATGTATATATGTGTATGTGTGTGTGTTTGTGTGTGTGTGTTTGTCCCCCTAGCATTGCTTGACAACCGATGCTGGTGTGTTTACGTCCCCGTCACTTAGCGGTTCGGCAAAAGAGACCGATAGAATAAGTACTGGGTTTACAAAGAATAAGTCCCGGGTCGATTTGCTCGACTAGAAGTTGGTGCTCCAGCATGGCCGCAGTCAAATGACTGAAACAAGTAAAAGAGTAAAAGAGTAAAAGAGTAAAAGAGTATATATATATATATATATATATATATATATATATATATATATATATCCCAGATTCGTAATATCTGTATTTTTTTACGTAGATAGTAAAAAAAAAATTCGAAATAAATTACGAATTAATAAATTGCGATGGGG
>NC_043023.1:9717503-9728889 GCF_006345805.1 Octopus sinensis
ACGCATACCCTTAACGTAGTTTTCAGGGGAAACTCGGCGTGACACCTAAAGTGACTAAGCAGACCCTTTGAAATGCACGTGTTATTCATATGTAACAGTTGAGTGGAAGGGAGCACCATGAAATAAAGTGTCTTCCTCAAGGAGACAACGTGTCGTCTGTAATCGAACTCGGAACCTTACGATGGCGAACGGAATACCACAACCAGTTAGGTGCCTTTACAAATACTAAAACAGCAACACCATGTCCCACAGGAAACCAGTAACGAAAACTGAATTTACAGAACGAAACGAGCTGAGAGAAATATTTCTCCTTGAATCATTGTGGCATTAAGTGAATCGGGTTGACATGGTGACATTAGAAGCCATAAATATTGCATTTGTTCGCAGAACAGGACAGCAACGATAATGGAATTAATGAATTAATTAATAATAATTTCTATAGAAAATGGCTACGAGCTGGCAGAATTGTTAGCATGACGTGCAAAATACATTTTGGCATTATATGCGTTTTTACGTTCTGTGTTCAAATACAGCCAAGGTCAGCTTGTGTGTCTGTGTATATATATATATATATATTATATTATATTAAATTAGAGATAAAACCATTAGGCAAATCAAACAGTGAAAAACATAAGCCAATACATAAAATTAATTTAAAAGTATAAAAGTTAAAAATTAAAAAATTATTAAAATAATTTAAACTTATAAATTTTAAATATATATATACAAATATATATATGTATATGTATGTATATTTTTATATTTATATATTATTTTGTTTATTAATTAATTTATTTATTTATTTTTAAATTTTATTTTTATTTAATCTTTAAAATTTTTTTTTTAATATAAATATCAAAAGTATTGAAAATAAAATAAAATAAAAGTATTAAAAATATATATATTACTGTTTATAAGGAAAGTTTCTTGTCGAAGATACGTCTCGCTTTCATCCTTAGAAACGTAGAGTAGATGAAACCTTTAGCGACTGAAGAAGGGGTTTTTTCTTTGTGTTAAATGTCCTGTATTCTATTTTTTTTTGTTGTTTTTAAAAAATGTCCAGTTCCTTTTGTTTGTGTCTATGTTTTCGTTTCTCATTGTGTTCGACGTCCTTTTGGTGTCCTGTACTCATATATGCGTGTATATGTACATGTAGAGGTAGGTACGTACATATATGTTTATATATATGCATATGTTTTATTTATTTATTAATATATATATATATATATATATATATATATATATATATATATATATATATATATATGCATACATATATATATATATATATATATATATAAGTGCATGTACAGTGGTTTGAGGCTATAGTAGAAGGCACTTGAATAATTTGCCCCAAGATAGTACTTTTGATCAGTGTTGAGATCGTCTCTCTCTACTGATGGAATCTGATTAGATTTCACAACCCTTAGTGTTTCCCATCGCTCCAATCTTATCAATCGGCCCAAGAAATCCACGTGATCAGGTAGTTTTTTTTCCGTGAGAGATTATTAAGAAGATGGTGAAAGGGAAGCTTTTTTGTGTGGAATTGACACGCAAACCAATGCAATGGCTTCTTCACTTTATCCTCCAAAAGTCTAACGGTGCCTCCTTTTGGTCCTGTATTGACTGCAGTATCATCGCAACAACTACAACTATCATATCATTTGGTACTATCTCTCTCTCTCTCTCACATACACACACAAAGAAACATACACACGCGAACACACACAAACACACATACACACACATATAATATATATGTATATATATATATATATATATATATATATATATATATATATATATATATATATATATATATATATATATATATATATACTAAGTAATTAACAACGATTTGCCTCACCACACACCGAATTTAGAAATAGCACTCAAAAAGTTTTGGCTATTCTTTCTACTTAAAAGGGAGATCCCAGTAAAACCAATGCTTTTCTGCTATTTCTAAATTCGGTGTGTGGTGAGGCAAATCGTTGCTAAATCCTTAATTACTTAGTATTACTTAAACCTTCCTTGAATGGGTCTTTTACATGCCGAACTCTACTTGGTGAAATTAATGATTATTTCTAAATTAATTCATTTCACCCTTTATTATTATTATTATTATATATATATATATATATATATATATATATATATATATATAATATATATATATATATATTTACATATGATTGCTTTCCCATCGAAAACAATGTTTGTTCAGTAATGAGAACAGAAATAACTCCTACGAACTTGAAATAATAAGAAGGCAACATTCAGGCAAATGACCTATTAAAGTGAAAAGTCACAAGATGCAGATACGAAAATGGTGCGCCCAGAACGGAATATTATCAGCAGAGAAACTGATAAGCACACAATATAGTTATTTACACAATTTAACTATCTACACATAAAAATTGTACAACACACTGAAGTTGTTTACGCTATTTACAATTTATTTATTTAGAGATAAAAATTCTGTAATAAAGTTAACTTGTTTTCATTGTTTACGGCTTGATAAGTACAAAGAATTTTATTCATCTTAA
This sequence comes from Octopus sinensis, assembly GCF_006345805.1. NCBI lineage: Eukaryota > Metazoa > Mollusca > Cephalopoda > Octopoda > Octopodidae > Octopus > Octopus sinensis. The sequence continues at coordinate 9,720,050 of NC_043023.1, forward strand.
TAACTGTGCATTTGTATTTTCAATCCTGAAGCTGTTGATCACGAGTTGCACATTTCAAACTTGCATTTTCCTTTCAGCAATATACGCAAGGAGGTATGGCAGGCGGCGAGCTGGCAGAAACGTTAGCACGCGGGTGAAATGTGTAGCCGTATTTCGTCGGCCGTTACGTTTTGAGTTCAAATTCCGCCGAGATCGACTTTGCCTTTCATCCTCTCGGGGTTTATTAAATAAGTACCAGTTACGTACTGGAGTCGATATAATCGACTTAATCCGTTTGTCTATCCTTGTTTGTCCTCTCTGTGTTTAGCCCCTTGTGGGCAGTAAAGAGATAGGTATAGCAGCATTTGACCTGCCGATAAAGACACAGTTGGGAGAGTAATAGTCTGCATGTGGTTAAGTGGTTAAGGTATTCGGCTTATAGTCGTAATATCATGTGTTCAATACCCGGCAGCGCGTTATGTCCTGGGGCAAAACACTTTATTTCACATTGCACCAATCCACTCAGCTGGAAAATATGTGTTGTACCTGTATTTCAAAACGGCCAGCTTTGTCGCATTCTTTCACCCTGGGTCTCCCTGGGGACTACGTTACGTGTTTGCGTGTCTGTGCAGTGCTCAGCTAATTGTTCATTCATTTCGCGAGCGGGTTGGTTGTCCCTTTGATAGGATCAACTAGAAACGTCATCGTCGCAACCGACAGAGTGCTAGTAGTAGCCGTTTGCAAGATTATTCGTATTTTGAAAATTTCACTTTCTATCTTCATGCAACTGATTTTGATAAAGTATTCGGCGATATTTCTAGTCAGGGTGCCTATGTAAGTTGGATTTTCTCTGTTTTGACGGGAATTTTTCCAGTTATTGTTTTTACCGCGCCTTTCGAAATGATGGTGGGTGGGCAGCTTTTAACAACAAACAAAAATTCGGAAAATTTATGAACTTTTTTCATTTCACCTTCCCCCAATCCATCTCGTCCGGATCGATTTTGGCCAATATTTTTGACATTACGCAACTAAAAGCCATACAAAGATCATTTTCGGTAAATAGAAATTTTCTAATTTTTTTCAGACAAAAAAGTGTTTGATCTAGAGAAGATTTGACTGTGATTTCTTTCACATCCCACGACCGTCTTTCTCGTTTCTTTGTCTCTCTATCACATGTATTGATGGTTTTCAATATTTTCTCCCCATAAACACATTTATGCTAAAACCATTTTTAAATTTTATGATTTTTGCACCTCATTCGCCCATTTTTGGTTTATAATTTTAAAATATTAGAGAGCCTTTGAAAGCCATAGCTGCGATTTAGCTAAAGAGATTCTAAAACTTTCTGTTAGTAAATATATTTTTTCATACACCCACACACCCATACACACATACACATATACACACACACACACACATACACACACGCACACACACACACATACACACACATGGGCGTCGATTGGTACAATGGGAAAAAGGTTTAAAATTTAAATTACGATTATTTTGGTTCTATTTCAGGGATGGACCATGCGTTTGTCACTTTCTCATTATCATTCCATAAAATGTGTTTAGGAGGAGAAACATATTGTGCAATACACTGTAGCAGATATCAGCCCGAGTGAGGGAAGATTTATCCCCCTTTTGAGCCATAGCCTTCATTGTACGATGATGTCTTTTGTCTTTCCACAGTTCCATCTCCATGGGGCCTCTATGCGTCTCTGGCGCATATGGGTCACATGTTCACCAGCAGCTCCGACACGGGCTACCTTTCTCATGCATATACTTTGTATAACGTTTTAAGTCATCCACAAACAGTGTGTAATTTTGGTATTTCTTTTTCCTTGTGAAGCCGTTTGTATGTATGTATGTATGTATGTATGTATGTATGTATGTATGTATGTATGTATGTATGTGTGTATGTATGTATGTATGTATATGTATGTGTGCGTATGTAAGTCTATATATGTATGCATGTATGTGTGTATGCATGTATATATGTATGAATGTATGTATGTATGTATGTATGTATGTATGTATGTATGTATGTATGTATGTATGTATGTATGTGTGCGTATGAAAGTCTATGTATTTATGCTTGTATGTGTGTATGCATGTATATATGTATGCATGTATGTTTGTATGTATGTATGCATGCATGTATGTATGTATGTATATATGTATGCACGTCCGTATGTCCGTATGTATGTATGTATGTATGTGTGTATGTATGTATGTATGTATGTATGTATGTGTGTATGTATGTATGTATGTATGTATGCATGCATGTATGTATGCATGTATATATGTTTGCATGTATGTATGTATATATGTATGTATGTACGTATGTATGTATGTATGTATGTGTGTGTGTGTGCATATGCATGTATGTATGTATGTAAAAGCATTATGGAGATTCTTCTGATCATTTATTGATCTCTTGTGATGTGAACTCCAGTAACATTCATTTCTACTCTCAAGTTTTGTCAATATTTAAATATCTAAATGTTATGATCTAACCAGATACAAATTGTTTGCCTGTTTCTGCCTTTACTTTATTACATAAGAACGCTTATAACGATAGAGAGATAGATTAAAGAGACAGATAGACAGAAAGAAGTCGTTGTATCCAGTTCAAATCCCATTGGGTCTCTTTCTGCGAATGACCTATCAATGACCATTTGCCATTAAAGTCGTGCGTGTGCGCGCACACACACTCGTGTATTGCTGTTCCTAAACTTCATTATTCAATTCAGCATCGAAGCCTTCAGTCTGATTTTACGGGAGAACAAGTAAGTACATTACATATAAATTCCAGTTTGAATTTAGATTTGATTGTAAAATTACATCTCGCATTTACCTAATTCATGGTTTTCTTCGGGTTTGAAATTATTATATACATGTTCAAATTTATGTTTTTTATTAAAATGAATCTTTATCTTTTCTTAATTTTTCTTTCTCTACTTTACGTCATTTTCTACTAATCCAGTTTTCAAACATTTGAAATTACTAAGTTAAAAACTAAAAAACCACGCATCCCAATTTCTAATTTTAACGTAACGTTCGTAACTTTCAAACGCTTAAAATTACTTTACTGGAAACTGAAAAACTACTTATCAAAAATTCTATTTTTAACGTATCCTTTCTAACGCTTTAAAATTTCAGTTTCTTTTTTCTATGATTTTATTTATATTAAATACCATTTTTATTGGTGGTGGTTGGTATTTGTATGTGTCTCTGTGCATTGTTCTGCCTTGGAGCGTACAAACTGCTATGAAAACCGCTTTTCGTTATTTATTTCATCTTACTTTATTCAATTCTTGTGGAACTTTCACAGCAGCTTTCAACACTATAAAATTGAGCAATGATTGGCAATCCTGATTTCTTATTTTCTCCATTGCTACCTTAATAAACCGAGTATATGATGCTGCTCAACACTAAAATGAAATCTATAATAATAACCTGTGTGTATGCATTAAAATTTTAGTTTTCTGTAATTCAGGGAATCTAAGTTATTTTTCTACATTCACTATTTTTGTTAGTATTATTTTCATTGATATTTTACTTAATGTGTTTCGAAATCAAAAGATCGCCTTAATTTTCAGAAACAATTTTTTACACTTTTTATTACATTCGCCTAATATTTTTCTATGTTTTAGAAGTTCTTGTTCATTTAAATGTATTTGAACTGCTTCTGTCATTAATTTTGTTATTTTCGTGTTGTTTAAAATGAAATATATATTTGTCAGATGTTACTGTTTGGCAAACTATTTTCATTTTCGGAAAACATTTCTCTGATGATAGAGATTTAAAACCTATCATTGTTGCTGGCGATATTCTCAAATTATAGGTTTCGCTTTCGCTAATCCTGTATTATAGGTTCTCGTTGAGGATAAAGTTTCGATTCTCTCTATCGAAAAATATTTACATTATTTACATTTGATGGATATGTGTCCTCACTATACTTGTTACACGTCCTCGCGTTGTGTTTTCTCTTTGTTCGCGTTTGGATTAACTATATATATATATATATATATATATAATATATATATATATATATATATATATATATATATATATATGTATATATATTTATATGTATATATGTATATGTATATATATACATACACACATACATATATATATAAATATATATTCACATATATATGTATTTCTCCATGTAAACTACAGACAAAATAGTTTTTGAATTTTAACCGTTGTCTGCGAAAATTGTGACACACACACACACACACACACAACACACACACATATATATATATATATATATATATATATATATATATATATATATAATATATATATATGTTTAATTGGATAAGCGTGTATATGTGCGCGTGTAAATGCGACTATATGATTGCTTGTGCCTGTAAAAAATGCATAAGTAGGTTTATATTTTCATTTATGTATCTAAGAGTGTGTATCCATTCACCGTTACACGGTAGCGAGAGGGACATGTACATATATATATATATATGTTCCTCTCAACACCTCACAAGCGGTGTAACGGTGTATGGATACAATGTCTTAGATGCATAGATGCTAACAATTGTAAACCTACTTATAAACGTGTGAACGTATGTTTATGTACAGATATGTACATACACTTGTGTTGTATACACACAGACAACCTTCGACAGAGTAAGTGTCATATATACAACTTATGTGTATATACAACATATATGTATCCACATATCAGTACATGAACATACATTCACATTTTCAAGTACATACATATACACAGAAACGTCTGTACACATACTTACAAACGTCTACAACACTTACATACCTACATAACTACATAAATACATATGAACATACATATATGGATAGGCATGTACACATATACATACGCTCATCCTTACATGCACACATACGCACACATACATACATATATACATGCATACATACATACATACATACATAAATACATACATACATACATACATACATACATACATACATACATACATACATACATACATTCATACATGTATGCATACTAAAGAATATTACAGCCAAATAAAGAAAATTTGGACCTCAGAACTCTCTGAATTCAATAAAACAGTGGCCCACTAAGTGTTTGCAGTGCCAGTACTCTTATCAGCATTTCGGCCGCTTGATTGGACGCTTGATAAGATCCATTGATGTGAAAACCCAAAAGATACTAACAAGCACACATAATTTTCACATAAACTGTGACGTAGCCCTCCCTTACCTAGAACGAAAGCAAATCGGCAGAAGCTTAACGTCGATCCGAAATGTCTTTGAATGTCGCATCATATCTCTTGTGTAACATCTTTTACCACCGAGTGTCAAAGTGCATCTCTTTGCCAAATGTGCATAGATGAGGCTGATAACATCATAAGACTTGGAAGGCAGCTCCTTGAGCCACACTCTGTCTGATAACCTAGAATACATGGCGAAAGATGTCACACGAGTCTATTGCAACTTATTATCAGATGAAAGGATGAGCAGCAGACTATGCATCGATATGTTATTAGAAAGTTAACATCGATCATCAATATTGTTTATCATGTACCAACAGCCGGATTACTATCTCCCACTTTGAAGAGTATGCATTTGCAATCCAGGAACAGGAAATATCAACCAAGAACCTGATGCACAAAAGCGATAGATATGTGGGACAAGCCGTAAAATATGACAAACGGATGCAGAATTTGTGGATTTCACACTAAGGATATCACCCACATTAAAAGCACTTGTCCGAAAATGTCATCTACCGATGAGACATGTCATTGTAGGTAAGACACGATGTAATCTACTCCATCTGAAGGATAATCCGGAAGACAAAGAAATAAACCGTCCAATATAGTAGAAGCCACAGCCTCTCAAAATGAAAAGGAACGTACCAGTGAAAATCTAAAAAAAATGTAAGCTCGGCAGACCTCATACAATGATTTGGGATAGAAAAGAGAAACCGTGCACAGTTGTGGAAATTAGCTGCCCAGCAGATGTTAACGTAAAACGGAAGATTAGGGAAAAAGAGAGCACCTATGCTGAACTATTGCGAAATCTACAGTTACTCTGTCCAGAATACAAGTTCACGTTTATTCATGTAATTATTGGGGCCATGTGATACACTGCCTAAATACCAATCTTGAAACATTAGTCTTCTTGAAACCAGAAAGGATACAGCTAATTCGAAAGCTACAGATCCAATCCATCACTGGAATTATAAATATCTGTAAAACTTTCTAGAATCTTATCATCTAAATATATATGATCATGTCTAGATATGTAGCTCTATGCATTAGATTACGTACATAAAACATACAAATCTGCACATACATACTTATATACATACAAGCAAAAATACCCTGTTGTTGACTTTGAAGTTCCGATGAAAGAACATTCGATTTAGGTTAGAAACCGGTTCTTTCTCTATTGGCAAGAAATCTTGAAATGAACTGATTGATGACTTACATATATATCATGAGTTAACTGATATATGTGGCTGTGTGGTAAGTAGCTCGCCTACCAACAACATGGTTCCGGGTTCAGTCCCACTGCGTGGCACCTTGGGCAAGTGTCTTTTACTATAGCCTCGGGCCGACCAAATGCTTGTGAGTGAATTTGGTAGACGGAAACTGAAAGAAGACCGTCGTATATATGTATATATATATATATATATATATATATATATATATATATATATATATATATATATATATATATATATATTTATATATGTGTGTGTGTGTGTGTGCGTGTATGTTTGTGTGTCTGTGTCTGTCCCCCTAGCATTGCTTGACAACTGATGCTGGTGTATTTATGTCCCCGTCACTTAGCGGTTCGGCAAAAAGAGACCGGTAGAATAAGTACTGGGCTTACAAAGAATAAGTCCTGGGGTCGAGTTGCTCGACTAAAGGCGGTGCTCCAGCCTGGCCGCAGTCAAATGACTGAAACAAGTAAAAGAGTAAAAGAGTAAATGAGTTAACTGTTACTTTCTTAGATGCAGCACGGGCTTTTATCAGTGAACAGCTCCCGGTTTCAAAGCGACGAAAATATTTTTGCAAATTAAATTTAAATGTTGAAGTGAATCTAACGGTGTGTTTTTCGATGGCTTATAAACACTTTTCATGATGCAATTGTGTACAGACATATATATATATAGATAGATAGATAGATAGAAAGATATATATATATATATATATATATATATATATATATATATATAGATAGATAGATAGATAGATAGATAGATAGATAGATAGATAGATAGATAGATAGATAGATAGATAGATAGATAGATAGACAGATATATTGTTACGGAGGCAAGAAAAAGTAAACGAACAGAAAACATTATGCCCCTTGTTCCATTAGTTGGAACCGAACCGGCGCTCCAGTTGTTCAGGACAATGGTATTTCCTTTGTCCTGTCAAAGACCACGATTATTAATGATCCAAGGTATTGAAATATGGTCCCAACACGGTCACGGAAAGTTAAAAAAAAATAATAATTCTCCCCGTTATATATACGAGTGGCGTTAAGTTGGTTAGTCGGTCGGAGTTGGTCGGTCAGCCAGAAACCGTGAGCGGAGCGGACAAGACAGTGAGTTGGAGATGGTGGAGACGGCGAGAGGCAGCGACAAAGATGACAGGCGTGGTCTAGAGAAAGACAGAAAGTGAGTGTGAGACATGACAAGCGAGAGGAAGTAAGGAAGATGACAGTGAAGGGGGCAGAGAGAGACATAAGGAACCGGACTGTTATAGTGGGAGTTTTGTGATGAGTGTTGCAGGCTGGAACATGCGATAATGTGCTTTTTCTTTGTGTTTTGAATTTCGATGTTTAAAAGTTTGAAAATGAAAGAGAAACAAAAGAGGAAAAAAACGTGTTGTGGGCTGTTTTCAAAAGAAAAGAAAAGGAAGAAAAAAGAGAACTTGAAACTCTAAGAGACTGTTGGTTTTGAACTTTGTGCCAAAAGTAAACAAAACGATGTGTCTTGAAAAAAAAAAGAAAATCGAACAGTATTGTCAAATGTTAAATGATTGTTTTTTGATCTCTGTATTATGTTTGAATGCATTTTATTTGGTTTTTCGAACTCTGTATTATGTTTGAATGCATTTGATTTGGTTTTTCGAACTCTGTATTATGTTTAAATGAATTTTATTTGGTTTTTCGAACTCTGTATTATGTTTAAATGCATTTGATTTGGTTTTTCGAACTCTGTATTATGTTTGAATGCATTTGATTTGGTTTTTCGAACTCTGTATTATGTTTGAATGCATTTGATTTGGTTTTTCGAACTCTGTATTATGTTTGAATGCATTTGATTTGGTTTTTCGAACTCTGTATTATGTTTAAATGAATTTTATTTGGTTTTTCGAACTCTGTATTATGTTTAAATGCATTTGATTTGGTTTTTCGAACTCTGTATTATGTTTGAATGCATTTTATTTGGTTTTTCGAACTCTGTATTATGTTTTAATGCATTTTATTTGGTTTTTCGAACTCTGTATTATGTTTTAATGCATTTTATTTGGTTTTTCGAACTCTGTATTATGTTTGAATGCATTTGATTTGGTTTTTCGAACTCTGTATTATGTTTGAATGCATTTGATTTGGTTTTTCGAACTCTGTATTATGTTTAAATGCATTTGATTTGGTTTTTCGAATTCTGTATTATGTTTGAATGCATTTGATTGTTCTTCCAAATCTGTAGGTGATTTGTCAACCTTTGTTTTGGAATGCTTTGATTTTGTTTTTAAAAAAAATTTTCAATTACGCAACTTCCGCTGAGTCTCTTTTGTTGTCGTATTTATTCCTGGCTGCGTCCGCCGCCTTTCCCCGCTTCCCGTGGTGGAATCGGAAGGCCTTGG
>NC_043023.1:9728989-9741489 GCF_006345805.1 Octopus sinensis
GGTCGAGGGATTGCAGTTTCGAATCTCAGACCAGGCGATGTGTGTGTTTATGAGCAAAACACCTAAGCTCCACTTGGCTCCGGCAGAAGGTAATGGCGAACTTCTGCTGACTCTTTCATCACAACCTCTCCTCACTCTTTCTTCCTGCATCTTGTGGAGGCACATGGCCTAGTGGTTAGAGCAGCGGACTCGCGGTCGAGGGATTGCAGGATCGAATCTCAGACCAGGCGATGTGTGTGTTTATGAGCGAAACACCTAAGCTCCACTTGGCTCCGGCAGAAGGTAATGGCGAACTTCTGCTGACTCTTTCATCACAACCTCTCCTCACTCTTTCTTCCTGCATCTTGTGGAGGCACATGGCCTAGTGGTTAGAGCGCGGACTCGCGGTCGAGGATTGCAGTTTCGAATCTCAGACCAGGCGATGTGTGTTTTATGAGCGAACACCTAAGCTCCACGCGCTCCGGCAGAATGTTAGCGAACTTCTGCTGACTCTTTCAAACTCTTTATCCCAACTTCTCCTCACTCTTTCTTCCTGCATCCTGTTGAGGCACATGGCCTAGTGGTTAGAGCAGGCGGACTCGCGGTTGAGGGATTGCAGGTTCGAATCTCAGACCGGGCGATGTGTGTGTTTATGAGCAAAACACCTAAGCTCCACTTGGCTCCGGCAGAAGGTAATGGCGAACTTCTGCTGACTCTTTCATCACAACCTCTCCTCACTCTTCTTCCTGCATCTTGTGAGGCACATGGCCTAGTGGTTAGAGCAGCGGACTCGCGGTCGAGGGATGCAGTTTCAATCTCAGACCAGGCGATTGTGTTGTTTATGAGCAAAACACCTAAGCTCCACGCGGCTCCGGCAGAAGGTAATGGCGAACTTCTGCTGACTCTTTCATCACAACCTCTCCTCACTCTTTCTTCCTGCATCTTGTGGAGCACATGGCCTAGTGGTTAGAGCAGCGGACTCGCGGTCGAGGGATTGCAGTTTTTCGAATCTCAGACAGGCGATCGTGTGTGTTTATGAGCGAAACACCTAAGCTCCACGCGGCTCCGCAGAGGTAATGGCGAACTTCTGCTGACTCTTCATCACAACTTCTCCTCACCTTTCTTCTCCTGCATCTTGTGGAGGCACATGGCCTAGTGGTTAGAGCAGCGGACTCGCGGTCGAGGGATTGCAGATTCGAATCTCAGACCAGGCGATGTGTGTGTTTATGAGCGAAACACCTAAGCTCCACGCGGCTCCGGCAGAAGGTAATGGCGAACTTCTGCTGACTCTTTCATCACAACCTCTCCTCACTCTTTCTTCCTGCATCTTGTGGAGGCACATGGCCTAGTGGTTAGAGCAGCGGACTCGCGGTCGAGGGATTGCAGTTTCGAATCTCAGACCAGGCGATGTGTGTGTTTATGAGCGAAACACCTAAGCTCCACTTGGCTCCGGCAGAAGGTAATGGCGAACTTCTGCTGACTCTTTCATCACAACCTCTCCTCACTCTTTCTTCCTGCATCTTGTGAGGCACATGGCCTAGTGTTAGAGCAGCGGACTCGCGGTCGAGGGATTGCTTTCGAATCTCAGACCAGGCGATGTGTGTGTTTATGAGCGAAACACCTACTCCACTTGGCTCCGGCAGAAGGTAATGGCGAACTTCTGCTGACTCTTTCATCACAACCTCTCCTCACTCTTTCTTCCTGCCTGCTCCTGTTGAGCACATGGCCTAGTGGTTAGAGCAGCGGACTCGCGGTTGAGGGATTGCAGGTTCGAATCTCAGACCAGGCGATGTGTGTGTTTATGAGCGAAACACCTAAGCTCCACTTGGCTCCGGCAGAAGGTAATGGCGAACTTCTGCTGACTCTTTCATCACAACCTCCCCTCACTCTTTCTTCCTGCATCCTGTTGAGGCACATGGCCTAGTGGTTAGAGCAGCGGACTCGCGGTTGAGGGATTGCAGGTTCGAATCTCAGACCAGGCGATGTGTGTGTTTATGAGCGAAACACCTAAGATCCACTTGGCTCCGGCAGAAGGTAATGGCGAACTTCTGCTGACTCTTTCATCACAACCTCTCCTCACTCTTTCTTCCTGCATCCTGTTGAGGCACATGGCCTAGTGGTTAGAGCAGCGGACTCGCGGTTGAGGGATTGCAGGTTCGAATCTCAGACCAGGCGATGTGTGTGTTTATGAGCGAAACACCTAAGCTCCACGCGGCCCCAGCAGAAGGTAATGGCGAACTTCTGCTGACTCTTTCATCACAACCTCTCCTCACTCTTTCTTCCTGCATCCTGTTGAGGCACATGGCCTAGTGGTTAGAGCAGCGGACTCGCGGTTGAGGGATTGCAGGTTCGAATCTCAGACCGGGCGATGTGTGTGTTTATGAGCAAAACACCTAAGCTCCACTTGACTCTGGCAGAAGGTATGGTGAACTTCTGCTGACTCTTTCATCACAACTTCCCCTCACTCTTTCTTCCTCCTCCTTTGGAGGCACATGCCTAGTGGTTAGAGCACGGACCCGCGGTTGAGGGATTGCAGGTTCGAATCTCAGACCAGGCGCTTTTTGTGTTTATGAGCGAAACACCTAAGATCCACTTGGCTCCGGCAGAAGGTAATGGCTAACTTCTGCTGACTCTTTCATCACAACTTCCCCTCACTCTTCTTCCTGTTCCTGCATCCTGTTGAGGCACATGGCCTAGTGGTTAGAGCAGCGGACTCGCGGTTGAGGGATTGCAGGTTCGAATCTCAGACCAGGCGATGTGTGTGTTTATGAGCGAAACACCTAAGATCCACTTGGCTCTGGCAGAAGGTAATGGTGAACTTCTGCTGACTCTTTCGCTACAACTCTCTCTCACTCTTACCTCCTGCATCTTGCAGCTCACCTGCGACGAACCGGCGTCCCGTCCAGGTGGGGAACCTATACGCCAAGAAACCGGGAAACCGCCCCTTATGAGCCAGGCATGGCTTGAAAAGGAACAAACAACAACAAATGTGTATGTGGAGGCACATGGCCTAGTGGTTAGAGCAGCGGACTCGCGGTCGAGGGATTGCGGTTTCGAATCTCAGACCAGGCAATGTTTGTGTTTATGAGCAAAACACCTAAGCTCTACGTGGCTCCGGCAGAAGGTAATGGCGAAACTTCTGCTGACTCTTTCGCCACAACTTTCTCTCACTCTTTCTTGTGAAGGCACATGGCCTAGTGGTTAGAGCAGCGGACTCGCAGTCAAGGGAATGTGAGTTTGAATCTCAGACCGGGTGGTGTGTGTGTTTATGAGTGAAACACCTATGCTCCATGCAACTCCGGCAGAAGGTAATGGCGAACTTCTGCTGACTCTTTCGCCACAACTTTCTTTCACTCTTTCCTCCTGCATCTTGCAGCTCACCTGCGACGGGCCGGCGTCCCGTCCAGGTGGGGATCCTATACACCAAGGAAACCGGGAAACCGGCCCTAATGAGCCAGGCGTGGCTCGAGAAGGAACAAACACACATCGGGTGATTATTTTATCGACCCCATGCAGATGAAAGGCAAAGTCAAATTCGGCGGGATTTGAACTCAGAACGTATATTAGCATTACTGTTAATGAGATCACTATCATATATTATTCAAGTAGTGCGGAGAAGAAACTGATAACACCTGCCCTTCTGATCACCTGACGATTGGGATTGTGATATATCTTCAAAAATAAAGGTTGCTGTTACGTTAGCTCTAACTTGGCCTAAGTCTAATTATTCAGCCACACAACTCAGACAGCCTCATTAGTCTTATCGCTTCGTTTCTTTGTAAACAATTTTCTTCCCACCCACCTCATTGGGCCAAACAAATAACAAAACAACCCCATTATTGCTACATACCTTACGTACTTTTTAATTATGGGCGCAGGAGTGGCTGTGTGGTAAGTAGCTTGTTTACCAACCACATGGTTCCAGGTTCAGTCCCACTGCGTGGCATCTTGGGCAAGTGTCTTCTGCTATAGCCCCGGGCCGACCAATGCCTTGTGAGTGGATTTGGTAGACGGAAACTAAAAGAAGCCTGTCGTATATATATATATATATAATATATATAGGCGCAGGAGTGGCTGTGTGGTAAGTAGCTTGCTAACCAACCACATGGTTCCGGGTTCAGTCCCACTGCGTGGCACCTTGGGCAAGTGTATTCTGCTATAGCCTCGCACCGACCAATGCCTTGTGAGTGGATTTGGTAGACAGAAACTGAAAGAAGCCTGTTGTATATATGTATATATATATATATATGTGTGTGTGTGTGTTTGTGTGTCTGTGTTTGTTCCTCTAGCATTGCTTGACAACCGATGCTGGTGTGTTTACGTCCCCGTAACTTAGCGGTTCGGCAAAAGAGACCGATAGAATAAGTACTGGGCTTACAAAGAATAAGTCCCGGGGTCGATTTGCTCGACTAAAGGCGGTGCTCCAGCATGGCCGCAGTCAAATGACTGAAACAAGTAAAAGAGTAAAAGAGTAAAGAGAGAGTATGAATGAGGACAGCTTCATAAAGCAAGTGTATTGATGAGGACTGCAGCTTAACGAATGCGCATGGATAAAAGTGTACCGTTGGCGATTTTTTTCCCTCCGTCTTCCCTTCTCTGGATCTTCCCTTTTCCAATGTTTATGACAAAGAGCTCCGCTCGAAACGTTAAACCCTCCTTCTTACCTTCTTTCCTGAGCGTCCAATAATACTATATTTGTTCCACGTCCTAGCATTGTTGTGTTTTCCCCTTGTGTTTTCATGTTTGGATTAACTATATATATATATACATACAAATAAATATTATTATATATACACACATATATATATGTATATATATATATATATATACTAGTATATATATATATATATATATATATATATATATATATATATATATAATATATATATATATACATTATATATATGTATATATATATATTATATATATATATATATATATATATATATTATATATATATATATATCTTATATATATATACTATATATATCTATATAAATATATATATATATATATATATATATATATATATATATATATATATATATAACACACACTATATATATATATATGTGGAGGCACAGGGCCCAGTGGTTAGGGCAGTGGACTCGTGGTCGTGGATCGCGGTTTCAATTCCCAGTGTTTATTGAACGAAAACACCTAAAAGCTCAACGAGGCTCCAGCAGGGGATGGTGGTGATCCCTGCTGTACTCTTTCGCCACAACTTTCTCCCACTCTTTCTTCTGTTGGCCTGCTCGCTTAGCCAGCGGGGTGGTCTCATTCGAAGGCTAAAACAATGCGAACGCATTGTGACCAGCGGTGTGTAACAACATCTGATCACGTGATATATATATATATATGACTGGCACCCAACCTATAGAGTCGAGTACAATGGAAATTGTAGTTGTGATCCCTGTTGCCCTTTAATTATCATAGGACATATAAATTTGCAAAGGCGGTGCTCCAGCATGGCCACTGTCAAATGACTGAAAAAAGTAAAAGAGTAAAAGAGTAAAGAATCATTAGCTCCTCTCTACGTTCTGAGTTCAAATTCCGCCGAGATCGACTTTGCCGTTCATCCTTTCGGGGTGGATGAAATAAGTACCTATTTCTTTACTACCCACAAGGGGCTAAACACATAGAGGACAAACAAGGACAGACAAAGGGATTAAGTCGATTATATCGACCCCAGTGCGTAACTGGTACTTATTTAATCGACCCCAAATGGATGACATGCAAAGTCGACCTTGGCGGAATTTGAACTCAGAACGTAACAGCAGATGAAATAACTATTTCTTTACTACCCACAAGGGGCTAAACACAGAGGGGACAAACAAGGACAGACAAACGGATTAAGTCTATTACATCGTCCCCGAAAGGATGAAAGGCAAAGTCGACTGCAGCGGAATTTGAACTCAGAACGTAAACGGCGGACGAAATACCTATTTCTTTACTACCCACAAGGGGCTAAACACAGAGGGGACAAACAAGGACAGACAAAGGGATTAAGTCGATTACATCGACCCCAGTGCGTAACTGGTACTTTAATTTATCGACCCCGAAAGGATGAAAGGCAAAGTCGACCTCGGCGGAATTTGAACTCAGAACATAAACGGCAGACGAAATACCTATTTCTTTACTGCCCACAAGGGGCTAAACACAGAGGGGACAAACAAGGACAGACGTGGGTATTAAGTCGATTACATCGTCCCCGAAAGGATGAAAGGCAAAGTCGACTGCAGCGGAATTTGAACTCAGAACGTAAACGGCAGACGAAATACCTATTTCTTTACTACCCACAAGGGGCTAAACACAGAGGGGACAAACAAGGACAGACGTGGGTATTAAGTCGATTACATCGTACCCGAAAGGATGAAAGGCAAAGTCGACCTTGGCGGAATTTGAACTCAGAACATAAACGGCAGACGAAATACCTATTTCTTTACTACCCACAAGGGGCTAAACACAGAGGGGACAAACAAGGACAGACAAAGGGATTAAGTCGATTACATCGACCCCAGTGCGTAACTGGTACTTTAATTTATCGACCCCGAAAGGATGAAAGGCAAAGTCGACCTCGGCGGAATTTGAACTCAGAACGTAAACGGCAGACGAAATACCTATTTCTTTACTACCCACAAGGGGCTAAACACAGAGGGGACAAACAAGGACAGACGTGGGTATTAAGTCGATTACATCGTCCCCGAAAGGATGGAAGGCAGTCGACCTAGGCGGAATTTGAACTCAGAACGTAAAGACAGACGGAACCCCACAAAGCATTTCGCCCGGCATGCTAACATTTCTGCCAGCTCGCCGCAATAAGTACCAGTTGAACACTGGGGTGGATGTAATCAGCTTAACCCTTTCTCTGAACTTGTGGGCCCTGTTCCAACACTTGAAACTAATATTTTTGTCTTTCTTAAAGTATTAAACTGGTAGAACCATCAACACACTAGACAAAATGTTTTAGATATGTGTATATATATATATTTATATATATATACACACACACACATATACATATATATAATATATATTATATATACATATATATATACACACATATATACACATATATATAATATATATCATATATATATATTTATACTTATATAATATATAATATATATATACACACACATATACATATATATAAGATATATATATACACATATATATATACACACATATATATATATACACATATCTATAATATATATCATATATCTATATATATATATTTATACCTATATAATATATATATATATACACACATATTCATATATATAATATAATATATACATATATATGTACACACACATATATACACATGTATATTATATATCATATATATATATATATATACATATTTATACTTATATATACATATATATAATATATTTATATACATATATAATACACACATATATATACACATATATATAATATATATCATATATATATATATTTATACTTATATAATATATATATATGTATATATATTTATACTTATATAATATATATATATGTATATATATATATATATATATACTGAGTTCAGAATGTTCAATTGCTAGTTGAGTACTAGGCTCAATGTAATTGGTTTAACTCCTTCACTGGAATTGCTGGCCTTGTGTCAAAATAAGAAATTGTCATTTATATCTTTCTTTTTCTTTCTTACTCATTTTGTTTTTTTGATTTCTTCTTTTTCATATCTTTCTCCCTACGAAATGGAAAACTACAAAATTTTAAATAAACGAAACAAACTTACCAACTACCACAAATTTTGAAACGTTTCTCCAAACCCTCAAAATAAAAATCCTCTCGGTGTTTGAACTTGTTAACCTTGTTGCCGAACATCTCAACAAATCACTGGATCGATACAGGAACCATTCTCAAGACACAACAACGGCAGCAACAAAAACATCATCATCTACCGCAGATGCAGGCGAAACATCAACGGCACTTTTAGCAAACGGTCAACCAAGCGACATTAACGTAAAGAAAAACGATGACTTCAACAAAGAGGCCGGATACACTACCCCCGCCACCAACGATATCAAGAGTAGTTATTTCCTTAAGCATTCTTACGTTGGCAGCATAGCGAAGAGGAAAGCCGGCGATATATTCTGTGATAATCCAAAATTTCCGGATGCCTATGCATTGCCAACAAGTAAGAAGATCATAAACAAGAAAATGAGGAGAAGAGAAAAATTAATTACTGATGTCTTAATTTTCGTTATCAGTATCTTAGCTGGAATGCAGATGACCACGTCGATATGCTATACATTTTTTCCTGAGAATTTTCAGTGTTCAAATGTAAGTTCCAACAATTCATTTTTATAGTTACTTCCCCTTTTCTCCATCCTTTATTTGGTGAGTTTTGCTGAAGAGAAAAAATTCAATTTTTACTCTTTTGCTCTTTTACTCTTTTACTTGTTTCAGTCATTTGACTGCAGCCATGCTGGAGCACCGCCTTTAGTCGAACAACTCGACCCCGGGACTTATTCTTTTGTAAGCCCAGTACTTATTCTATCGGTCTCTTTTGCCGGACCGCTAAGTTTACTCTTTTACTTGTTTCAGTCATTTGACTGCAGCCATGCTGGAGCACCACCTTTAGTCTGAACAAATCGACCCCGGGACTTATTCTTTTGTAAGCCCAGTACTTATTCTATCGGTCTCTTTTGCTGAACCGCTAAGTTTACTCTTTTACTTGTTTCAGTCATTTGACTGCGGCCATGCTGGAGCACCGCCTTTAGTCGAGTAACTCGACCCCGGGACTTATTCTTTTGTAAGCCCAGTACTTATTCTATCGGTCTCTTTTGCTGAACTGCTAAGTGACGGGGACGTAAACACACCAGCATCAGTTGTCAAGCAATGCTAGGGAGACAAACACGGACACAAACATACACCCACACATATACACATATATATACATATATACATATATATACATATATACGATGGGCTTCTTTCAGTTTCCGTCTACCAAATCCACTCACAAGGCTTTGGTCGGCCCGAGGCTATAGTAGAAGACAGTTGCCCAAGGTGCCATGCAGTGGGACTGAACCCGGAACCATGTGGTTGGTAAACAAGCTACATACCACACAGCCACTCCTGCACCTACATTTTAAAAATATTTTCCTTATTTCACATTTTATTCTTGTTCTTTGCATGTATATATGTGTATATGTCTTAATATATGTTTGTGTGTAAACACACAAACACACACACACATATACATATACATACAGATATACATATATATATATGCATACACACACACACACACACGCACACACACACACATATATATATATATCACCGTGATCACCGTGACCGACCAGGCTATCATATGTTGCTACACATCGCTGGTCACAATGCGCTTCGCATTGTTTTTTAGCCTTCAAATGACGCCACCCCGCTGGCTAAGTGAGCAGGCCAACAAAAGAAAGAGTGAGAGAAAGTTGTGGTGAAAGAGTACAGCAGGGATCGCTACCACTCCCTGCCGGAGCCTCACGGAGCTTTAGGTGTTTTCGATCAATAAACACTCACAGCGCCCGGTCTGGGAATCGAAACCGCGATCCTACGACCGAGAGTCCGGTGCCCTCATCTCTGCACTCAGGTTCAGTCCCACTGCATTGCACCTTCACCAAGTATCTTTCGCTATAGCCTAATGAAAGACTTTTCAGTGGATTTAGTAAATAAAAACTGAATGACACCTCTCATCCATCTTTACAGTTATCACCTACTCTCCCCTCTTTTCCCTACATATCATGAACTGGTCTGTGTACATGTGGGCATGTATGTGTGTGTGACTTAGTATGTGGTATTGATTTAGATATGTGTATATATATATATAACAAAGTGGAGTTGTGGGGTACCGCACGAGTGGAATTATATACGAAAGAAGGTTTGAAAATGCAATTTAAAAGATGTTTCTTTACTTTACCGGTTTCACTCTTTGGAAAAAGATTGTCAAAAGTAACATGTAGAAGTTTGGTTGCGTTAATTATTGGTTGTTGCAAATTGCTACATTACATATATACAGTCTTTGGTAACAGGGACATGTAAAGGACATAAAAAAGTTCAACAAGTTCCTTAAAATATTGGGCACAAAAGATTACATAAATAATCGTTCTCAAGGACATACTTAAGATAGTTTCCAGAAGGAATTGATATTGGTATTGTATCTGTATATTCAAACATGCACAGAATATTGGTTGACACAGAGTACTATAATCCATATAAATATACATTCTTTGGTGACAACAGTATGTTGAGAATATAAAAAAGTTTAACAAGCTCATTGAAATAATGGGCAGAAAAGATTAAAACAAATATATTATACATCTCAAGGTAATTTCCAGGAGGAATTATTAAAAAAAGTTCAGTATACACATACAGAATATTATGAGTTCAAAAATATTTACATTATAATAGTGGTGAAGTTAAAACTGACCTGTCCGTTTTAGGAGAAATGTTCTTTCGTATATATATATATATATATATATATTACTCGCGCTTTTCAAGCCTAGCCAGACTCATTGGCCCGGTTTCCCGGTTTCTGTGGCGTATGTGTTCCCCCCAGCTGGACGGGACCCCAGTCCATCACAGCATTACTCAAGAAACAGGAAGAAAGAGTGAGAGAAAGTTGGGGCGAAAGAGTACAGCAGGGTTCGCCACCACCCCCTGCCTCATGGAGCTTTAGGTGTTTTCACTCAATAAACACATACAACGCCCAGTCTGGAAATCGAAACCGTGATCCTCTGAAGAACTTGTAATTTTAAAACCATGAGTTAAATGAACTAACCCCTAAGCCATGCACATGCACAACCTTTACCTACTCACAACCTTATTTATTTTGACCCCAATTCATTTCCACTTACCTTGTACCTTAGGAATTGTTTCTCTATTATATATTTTAACCCTTTTGTTAGCATATTTCTGTTGAGATGCTCTGTGTTTCTTTCAATTAATTTTAAATATAACAAAGAATTTAGTAAAATAACTTAGTTATCATTAAGCTAGTGTTAGGAACATAAATTGTGACTAAGGTTTGGTGGAAGATGTTAATTCAAAACTTATGAAAACAAGACATTTGTACTTACAGAGCCTGAGGTGGTTTCAGCCGGGTTGGTAACAAAAGGGTTAAGAATTGTTTCTCTATTATATATTTTAACCCTTTTGTTACCATATTTCTGTTGAGATTCTCTGTGTTTCTTTCAATTACTTTAAATATAACAAAGAATTTAGTAAAATAACTTAGTTATTATTAAGCTAGTGTTAGGAACATAAATTGTGACTAAGGTTTGGTGGAAGATTTTAATTTAGAACTTGATGATGATGATGATGTGCTAGTGTTTGGGCCTCTTGTATCCCATTAAACCATCCAACTCGAGTCAGAATGGGGACATGAAGGTTAAATTGGAAGGATGAGGGTGATGATGATGATGACTTTGACTACAATAAAGACTTAGTTTTTTTCTTGTACTCTTTCAGAATATCGCAAAGGTCCCGATTGAGCCTTTCATCGAGGAACTCGGAGATTTCCAATTCAACCCGGGTCCCAAGAAAAAACTCGTTCTGGTCGGCGTGATGACGAGTTCGCAGTATTTCGATACCCGAGACTGGGCCATTCGAATGACGTGGCTGAAATCGATCCCTGGCGACGTGGTCTTCTTCATCGGCAACAGCACAGATCCAGCCCCTCCCGGGATGCCCTTAATAAGGCTGAATCGCGTACCAGACAACGTGTACCCACCACAGGGCAAAGTATTTGAGATGCTGAGGTACCTACACGAGAATCATGCGGATAAATACGAATACTTCATCCGTGCTGACGACGACGTGTTTATAAAGGGCCAAGAACTGGGAAGTTTGCTCAAGTCCTTAAACAGTGAGGAGAAGATCTACATGGGCCATTACGGTCAAGGGGTCCCTGAGGAGATCGGAAAATTAGGGATTGGAAAAGACTATTTGTACTGCATAGGTAAGTGTTTGTTAGTGTTGTTGCTGTTGTTGTTGCTGTAGTGATAGTATTGATGGTGGTGGTGGTGGTGGTGGTGGTGTTGGTGTTGGTGGTGGTTGTGATGGTGGTTGTGATGGTGGTGATGGAGGCGGTGGCGGTGGCAGTGGCGGTGGTGGTGGTGGTGTTGGTGGTGGTTGTGTTGGTGTTGGTGTTGGTGTTGGTGGTGGTGGTGGTGATGGTGGTGATGTTGGTGGTGGTTGTGATGGTGGTGGTGGTAGTGGTGGTCATGGTGGTGGTGGTGGTTGTGATGGTGGTGGTGGTGGTGGTGGTGGTGTTGGTGGAGTTGGCGGTGGTGGTGGTGGGGGTGATTGTGGTGTAAGTGGCATTTGAGGTACCAGGAAATGCAAAAGTACCGTTTTCAATTTGAAGGCAATCAACGAAAGACTAGTTGATTATTTTGCGATCTCCAAAACGAAGATAATAATAATAATAATAATAATAATAATAATAAAAATATCATTTTATTATTATCATTATTATTATTATTATT
>NC_043023.1:9746489-9748989 GCF_006345805.1 Octopus sinensis
TAAGCAATTTTACAAATTTTATTTATATTATTTTAATTCATTTTGTTTCTTTATGCTTTTATTTTGCAGGTGAGAGCCTTATTCTACCAGAATTACCGTGAAGTGAAGGGCACTTTTAACCATGAACTAGGAAAGAAGGAAAGCCATGCGTTCACGTTGCATCCAGTGAAGAATAGTAGTTTCGTAATACGTTTGGCATTGCATTTCAAAGACGATGAAATTAAATGGTTGAAAAGAAAAGCAGACACCTTGAGAAATGAGCTGGAAATGGTCAAGAGGGGAATGACTTCAAAACAGCTGAAGCGTCTGTCAATGCCTATGATGAAATATCTTCACAATATTGAATATTTTAAAAGAAAACATGAACCGAAGAAGGCCTCTGTCAAATTTTGGTATGATACTGGTGATGACACAGCACAATGGGAGCATATTGAAATGGAGTCAATTATTCCATGGCAAATATTCATCAGGCACCAAACAGGAAGCGAGTGTGAAAAAACCTGATGAAACTGTACAGAATGCTGTCAGAGCTCTCCTTAACCATTATTGGGAAGGAGTAGATAATATCAAGTTTAAGAAGTTTCTCCGGGCCTATCGTTACATGTCACCTATCCAAGGGGTACAACATCTACTACAAGTCTACTTATTACAACGAAAGACTAGAAATGGTTATTACAATGGCACATTTATGGCCTCGCAGCGTCTACTGCCTCTGAAGTTTACTGAAGAAGTTGACTTGTTTAAGCGCCATTTTGATATCAATACCAAATACAATAACAGCAATGGTGGTGGGCAGATGAAAGAAATCAATCTGATTATGCCAATTGCTGAAAATTAGAAGCATTGTACGATTTACAGAGACACTAGAGAAGATCTTCAAAAAACACTGGAGAACCTCAAAGTGATCCTTGTTATCTACAAAGATCCAGAAGGAGCCTGGGTCAAACAAATCGCTATGATGAAACGTTTAGCGTCTCAGTACCCTTCTATGAAACTAGAAATAACATTTTTGACTGGAGATTTTGCTCGTGGGGTGGCATTGCAGCATGGCATGAAGAACTGCAGTAATGACTCCCTTCTCCTTTTTATTGATATCGATATGGCCATCACAGAGACATTTCTACATCGAGTACGAGAGAACACAATATATGGCAAGCAAGTGTATTTTCCAGTTTATTTCAGCCAGTTTGATCCTGAATCTATTTGCTACAAACCAAATTGTAAGAAGAACCATTACTTATTTGGCAAAGATGACGGCTTTTGGAGATATTTCGGTTTTGGTATGGTGTCCATCTATAAAAAAGACTTTCTGGAAGTGGGTGGGTATGACACAAAAATTGAAGGATGGGGCAAAGAGGACATAGATTTCTATGAACTATGCCTCAGGTCTAACCTGACAGCAGTTCGGGCACCTGATTTGTCACTTATACACGTTTACCACCCAAAATTCTGTTCACATGATTTGAATGATGAACAGTACCAAATGTGTCTAGATTCAAAAAGCGGTATCTTTGGGTCTCTATATCAAGAGGCTAGGGCTATCTACAGATTACCAGAAATATTAAATAAATATAAATAAATATCAAAGACAGACAGAATGGAGAAAGATCCAAATAAAAAGAAGTTGTGGGGAGAATAAAAGGGGGAGAGGAAAATGTGGTTATGAGGTATTTGGTAGTAACTTTGAAAGCACAAGTATATACCTACATGTTTGTGTATAAACATGTTGGATTGTTCTACATTCATGCATATACATGCATAAACACCATACACACGTATACAAGCTTGTATATGTGCTTAAATGCATGCATTCCACTCACAGACACACGTATGCAGATATATGTTTGTGTGTGTATATATATATATATATATACACACTTATGCGCACACACTTATATACACATACACACACACGTATTAATATATCTATCGATACATATATACATATACATATGGGTGCATGTGTATATGTGTGTAACACGATATATGGCACACACATTTAAATGGATAGGGCTTTTCTAAGGATGCAGGCAGTACTTGTCTGCACAATCTTTTGGATTTCTCTGAGACATGGGTCTCCTGGGATATTATTAATATCATCATCATCATCATCATCATTATTATTATTATTATTATTATTATTATTATTATTTTTATTTTTATTGTTATTGTTATTATTATTGTTATTATTATTATTATTATTATTATTATTATTATTATTATTATTATTATTATTATTGTTCATCTGGGCTCATCATGTAATGTACGTGTCTATTCATCATTATTTTATTCATTTTATGCAATTTCAGAAATATCAAAGCATATCTTTGACATGTGGTGTGTGTGTGTGTGTGCATGTATATATATTTGTATATATATATCTATATGTAAATAGATTATATATATATATATATATATAGATATAGATATAGATATATATATAATATAATATATATATATATATTATATATAATACATAAGGTACATATATACTAGGGTT
>NC_043023.1:9751489-9758989 GCF_006345805.1 Octopus sinensis
TGGGTCACAAACATGTGCACGCATACACACACACACACACACATATATTTATACACGATGTGCTTCTTTCAGTTTCCGTCCACTCACAAGGCTTTGGTCGGCCCGAGGCTATAGTAGAAGACACTTGCCCAAAGTTCCACGCAGTGGGACTGAACCCGGAACCATGTGGTTGGTAAGCAAGCTACTTACCACACAGCCACTCCTGCGCCTATATACATATATATATACAATGGGCTTCTTTCAGTTTCCGTCTACCAAATCCACTCACAAGGATTTGGTTGGCTTGGGGCTATAGTAGAAGACACTTGCCCAAGGTGCCACGCAGTGGGACTGAACCCGGAACCATGTGGCTGGTAAGCAAGCTACTTACCACACAGCCACTCCTGCACTTATATATATACATACGACGGGCTTCTTTCAGTTTCCGTCTACTAAATCCACTCACAAGGCTTTGATCAGCCCGAGGCTATAGTAGAAGACATTTGCCCAATGTGCCACGCAGTGGAAATGAACCCGGAACCATGTGGTTGGGAAGCAAGCTTCTCCCCACAGAGCTACGCCTACGCTGATATAAACTATATTTCAAAACTATAACGTCAGATCACTGTCGGCTTTTTCTCACCTGCATTAGAAGGCACTGCAATATTCAAATTTATTGAAATCCAAAAATAAATCTATATATATAAAGCTGAAGTTGTCTCTGTGTGGCAGGTTTGGTAGCCTTCAACTAACACTATCTCCTCCAAGACCCTGCGGTGCAGGTTGACCAATATTGAGAGTATGATAGAAGAAGGCTTGCTCTTCCTTCCATAGAAGAAAAAATTCAAATCGGACCATGTTAACACCAAAAATTATTTACATCTAAAAGGTGCTTTTTTTCTATGAAAATCCCTATTTTTTACGACCTTTTGACTGCTGTGTCGCCATTTTTCAGTGTATTTCAACCAGAAAAATGTTCACTTAAAGAGAATAACAAGCTACATAATGCAAAATTTATACTTTTCAAAAATTCCAATTCTAAAGGGTCAAAACAAACCCGAGCAACTCCAGGCGATACTGCTAGCCATACAGAGCCAGAAATGCCCTGATCAAAACTATAACACCGGGCCACCATAAATTAAGTACCAGTGACACACTGGGGTCGATGTAATTGATTCATCCCCCTCCCCCAAAATAATTGCCCTTGTGGAAAAATTTGAAACCATCATTATTATTATTATTATTATTATTGAGTGAGAGAGCAGTTCATGCCATCAAAGTGACACTGGGGTAAAATATACGAAGCCCAATATACCCATCATGACTACCCGTCTGATAAAGGTACACCAGGCACATGCATCACAACCATATGTGCGCGACATGGTGATCTCATATCAAGATAAACAGCACATGACCTTGCAGGTGGGGCCCAGTTTGAATTTTCTTCAGGTTGAGTAGCCCATCCAGCTCAAACGGTCCCCGAATAAGGGTGTTTAAGGATGTTGAACGAACCACCCATGTTTCAGAGGTGAACTATTCAAACCCCAAAGCATCCCTCTCAACACATGGCTATGATGCTCCCCCACTACTTGCTCGTGATCAGAGATGCACATATCGTCAGCCACTAAGGGACATGCTCAACTGGTTAAGGTCAAACAACTGACAAGCAAATCTGTGGTATTGAGCAGAATATTTGCTGTAGCCCATCTTTTATACCAAGACAAAACAATGTACATGATAACACTTCCAATCAGTTAAGATCAGAAGCCATGAGAGCCACTGCCTGGTACTGCATCAGGGCATTATTATTATTATTATTATTATTATTATTATTATTATTATTATTATTATTATTATTATTATCCTTATTATTATCATTATTATTATTATTATTATTATTATTACTATTAAGGTGGCAAGCTGGCAGAGTCATTAGCACACCGGGCGAAATGCTCAGCGGTATTTCGTCTGTCGCTACATTCTGAGTTCAACTTCCGTCCAGGGTGACTTTGCTTTTACATCCTTTCGGGGGTCGATAAATTAAGTATCAGTGACACACTGGGGTCGATGCAAAATTGACTAGCCCCCCCCCCCGCTCCTCCAAAACTGCAGCCCTGGTGGCAAAAATTTGAAACTATTATTATTATTTATAACCTCTTTGTTTTGTTTTGTTTTTGTTTTTTTGTTTTTTTCAAATT
Source organism: Octopus sinensis (assembly GCF_006345805.1). Classification (NCBI taxonomy): domain Eukaryota; kingdom Metazoa; phylum Mollusca; class Cephalopoda; order Octopoda; family Octopodidae; genus Octopus; species Octopus sinensis. The sequence continues at coordinate 9,753,667 of NC_043023.1, forward strand.
TTGTTTTTAAATTATAATTTTTTACCTGGATCATTAGTTGTTTGGTTTTTTTTCTTTTGGTTTTTTTTTTTTTTTTCCGGTATTGAACAACTAGTCTTCCAATTGTGGGTGATTCTTCGGTGCGTCAAACAAAATGAAATGATGCTGGCGGGATGGTCAGAAGATTGAAGTGAGGATGGTGGAGGAGCTCAAGAAAGAGTGAAAGGAGCAACAAAAAAAAAAAAAAAAAAAAATTCCCAAAACCTTGTGAAAATAATTGAGGGTGGGGCCATGGAGTTATTTTATATTTCACTTTAGCTTCTGACAAGGGGAGATAAATATGTACATATTCCTGACATATAGTGAGGTTGAGTTTTTACATACACAATGAATTATATATATATATATATATATAGATGCATATATATATATATATATACACATATATATGCATTATATTCATATATATATTATACATATATATACATATATATATATACATATATATATATACATATTAATATATATATACATATATAATATATTATATAATATATATATATACCACACATATATATGCAATATATATCATATATATAATAATATATATATATATATATATATATATATATATATATACACACATATAATGCATATATATTCATATATATATATACATATATATACATATATATATACATACATATATATATATATACAGACATATATATGCATATATATAACACTACATACATATATATACATATATATACACACATATATATAATACCATATATATATATATATATATATATATATATTATATATATATATATATATACATATATATACACATACACACACACACATATATACATACATATATAATATATATATAATATATATATATAGAGACATACACACCACAACAACTATAGCCACTAATACTAACTAGTACCCCATACATTAGATAACGTAGTCCTAGATACACTATGCCAGAATAAAAGATGGGATGGTCACAGATGGAACGTCTCTGATCATAGGTCTGTCTGGATCAGGACTGACTAGGAACTAAAACATATCTACCCCGACTCCACCACCCACTCCACTCCTGTCTCCAATCCACCCTGGCCATCCTCTACCAAAAAGTCATACAGATATTTATTTCTCAATGTCTCTCTTACACTATGCAGTAATTTTTTTTTATAATTTCAGGTTTGTCTTTCATCCTTAATTATTTCTGTTTCCTTGGGTGAGTGGTTTTATAACCAAACACTGAGGCATTTTTGTTCACTCTATCACGGGTTCGAATTTCATCCCTGTGGGTTGTTATTTATTTATTTATACATGTTTTCTCATGCTATTGCTTGTTTCAGAAATATATTTAATTTTTGTATTGATAAAAAATTTTCAGGGAAATGAAAAAGAATATGAAATATTGTAATTTTTAAAAAAAAATCTATGGAAAATAAGAAAAAAATTCCTTCTCAAGGTGTAAAAAATAAAAATAAAAAAGGTTTCTATTTTCATTTAAACTTGTGTTTTGTGTTTTTTTTAAATAACTTATTATTATTATTATTATTATTATTATTATTATTATTGAGTGAGTGAGCAGTGCATGCCATCAAAGTGACACTGGGGTAAAATATACGAAGCCCATCTTTTATACCAAACAAAACAGTGTACATGATAACACTACCAATCAGTTAAGATCAGAAGCCATGAGAGCCACTGCCTGGCACTGCATCAGGGCATTTATTATTATTATTATTATTATTATTATTATTATTATTATTATTATTATTATTATTGAGTGAGAGAGCAGTGCATGCCATCAAAGTGACACTGGGGTAAAATATACGAAGCCCAGTATACCCATCATGACTACCTGTCTGATAAAGGTACACCAGGCACATGCATCACAACCATATGTGCGTGACAGGGTGATCTCATATCAAGATAAACAGCACGTGAACTTGCAGGTGGGGCCCAGTTTGAATTTTCTTCTGGTCGAGTATCCCATCCCACTCAAAAGGTCCCTGAATAAGGGCTGTTTAAGGATGTTGAACGAAACACCCATGTTTCCAAAGGTGAATTATTCAAACCCCAAAGTATTTCTCTCAACACACTGCTATGATGCTCCCTAAATACTTCTGCTTGTGGTCAGAGATGCCCCTATTGTCAGCCACTAAGGGACATGGTCAACTGTTTAAGGTCAAACAACTGACAAGCAAATCTGTGTTATTGAGCAGAATATTTGCTGTAAAACCCATCTTTTATACCAAGACAAAACAATGTACATGATAACACTTCCAATCAGTTAAGATCAGAAGCCATGAGAGCCACTGCCTGGTACTGCATCAGGGCATTTATTATTATTATTATTATTATTATTATTATTATTATTATTATTATTATTATTATTATTGAGTGAGAGAGCAGTGCATGCCATCAAAGTGACACTGGGGTAAAATATACGAAGCCCAGTATACCCATCATGACTACCCGTCTGATAAGGGTACACCAGGCACATGCATCACAACCATATGTGCATGACAGGGTGTTCCCATATCAAGATAAACAGAGCATGACCTTGCAGGTGGGGCCCAGTTTGAATTTTCTTCTGGTCGAGTAACCCATCCCACTCAAAAGGTCCCTGGAAAAGGATTGTTTAAGGATGTTGAATGAAACACCCATGCTTCCAGAGGTGAATTATACAAACCCCCAAAGAATCCCTCTCAACACATGGCTATGATGCTCCCCCACTACTTCTGCTCGTGATCACAGATGCACCTATCGTCAGCCACTAAGGGTTTAAGGTCAAACAACTGACAAGCAAATCTGTGGTATTGAGCAGAATATTTGCTGTAGCCCATCTTTTATACCAAGACAAAAACAATATTATTATTATTATTATAATTATTATTATTATTATTATTATTATTATTTGAACCTGTGGAAGGCACACTAGATGCTGAAATATCATTCACCTGATAACAATGGCAGTGTTCTTTTTTTTTGCTTCTGTATACCTTCTGGAGGAGTTACCTCAATCCTATAAAATATTATTATTATTATTATTATTTTTATAATTATTATTATTAAGACGGCGAGCTAGCAAAGTTATCGTGTTGGGCGAAATGCTTAACGGTATTTCGTCTGTCTTTACGTTCTGAGTTCAAATTCTGCTGAGGTCGACTTTGCCTTTCAACCTTTCGGGGTTGATAAATTAAGTACCAGTTACGCACTGTGGTTGATCTAATTGACTGACCACCTCCCCCAAAATTCCAGGTCTTGTTCCTATAATAGAAAGGATTATTTTTAATTATTATTATCATTATCATTATTATTATTATCAATTATTATTATTATTATTATTATCATTATTATTATTATTTTATTATTATTATTATCATTATTATATATTATTATTATTATTATTATCATCATTATTACTTATTATTATATTATTATCATTATCATTATTATTATTATTATTATTATTATTATTATATCTAGGTGGTGAGCTGGCAGAATCGTTAGTCCACTGGGCAAAATGCTTAGCGGTATTTCGCCTGTCTTTACGTTCTGAGTTCAAATTCCGCCGAGGACGACTTTGCCTTTCATCCTTTCGGGGTCGATAAATTAAGTACCAGTTGTGTACTGGGGTCGATGTAATTGACTTACTCCTCCCCCAAAATTCAGGCCTTGTACCTATAGCAGAATACTAACTACTCTACTATACATTAGATAATGTAGTCCTAGATACACTATGCCTGAATAAAAGATGGGATGGTCACAGATGGAAAGTCTCTGATCATAGGTCTGTCTGAATCAAGACTGACTAGAAACTAAAAAAAAAGCTACATTAACAATTAGATAAATATATCTACCCCGACTCCGCCCCACACTCCACTCCTGTCTCCAATCCACCCTGGCCCACCTCTACCAAAAAGTCATACAGATATTTATTTCTCAATGTCTCTCTTATATTAGCAGTAATTTTTTTTTTATGCAAAGACATGGAGTTCTACAAGAGAGCATCTTACTCCTCCCCCAAAATTCAGGCCTTGTACCTATAGCAGAATACTAACTACTCTACTATACATTAGATAATGTAGTCCTAGATACACTATGCCTGAATAAAAGATGGGATGGTCACAGATGGAAAGTCTCTGATCATAGGTCTGTCTGAATCAAGACTGACTAGAAACTAAAAAAAAGCTACATTAACAATTAGATAAATATATCTACCCCGACTCCGCCCCACACTCCCATCCTGTCTCAATCCACCTGGGCCCACTCCTTACCAAAAAGTCATACAGATATTTATTTCTCAATGTCTCTCTTATATTATGCAGTAATTTTTTTTTTATGCAAAGACATGGAGTTCTACAAGAAAGCATCTGAAAGAAACTGAATTTTGCATCATTATTTTATTCACTTTTACATGTTTACACTTTCATTGCCTCCAAAGTATTCTCCATTTGAAGCAAGACACCAGTCCAGGCATGTTTACCATTATTCGAAGCAGACATTCTACTTTTTGGTAGAGGTGGGCCAGGGTGGATTGGAGACAGAAGTGGAGTGTGGGGTGGAGTCGGGGTAGATATATTTATCTAATTGTTAATGTAGCTTTTTTTTAGTTTCTAGTCAGTCTTGATTCAGACAGACCTATGATCAGAGACTTTCCATCTGTGACCATCACATGGAGAGACATTCTTAACCCTTTTGATACCAACCTGGCTGAAACCGCCTCTGGCTCTGTAGTATAAATGTTTTGTTTTTATTAGCGTATCAAGTTTCGGGCATTTTCATTGGGTTTTGGATAGAAAATTCACAAAAAAGTCACTTCTATTGATTTTTTAATGGCTTTGTGGGGTGACTGGGGAAATGTAAAGATGTGCACGACCACCCTTGGACGGTTTTGAATGACCATAGAAAGTGCCGTTTATATATAGAGAGATAATAATGAAATTATTGTATACAGTGCTCAGGTGCACCACAACTTGTCAAAAGTGTGTATAGAGCATAGGCAGTAATGTACAAATGTCTGGGAAGTGAACAGTGTATGAGTCAGATACATGCTTGCGTGTGTATGGAGGGCAGAAAATCAGGTGTAGTGTTGGCGAATCTCAGGAAGCATGGAAGTTTTGAAGGATGCAGTGCTCCGACAACTAACAACTGATGCCGGCAGTTTGTTCCATGCTTCAGCAACTCTCAGCGTGAAAAAATGTTTCCTAAAGTCATGGGAGCTGTGCTGTTTTCTGACTTTGTAAACATGTCCATGGGTGTTAGACAGGTGGAGTTTTAAAATAATAATAATAATGAAATTATTGTATAC
>NC_043023.1:9763989-9766489 GCF_006345805.1 Octopus sinensis
ATCTGAGATCGTGAGCTGGAACGAAAACAATTGCAGTGTGGAAGGTGTTTATAAGCCATTTAAGAAACACACACTGTGTGTGTGTGTATGTATCTATGTGTGTGTGTGTATATGTATCTATGTGTGTGTATATGTATCTATGTGTGTGTGTATGTATCTATGTGTGTGTGTGTATGTATCTATGTGTGTGTATATGTATCTATGTGTGTATGTATCTATGTGTGTATGTATGTATGTATCTATGTGTGTGTATGTATGTATCTATGTGTGTGTGTATGTATCTATGTGTGTGTATGTATCTATGTTTGTGTATGTATCTATGTGTGTGTGTATGTATGTATCTATGTGTGCGTGTGTGTATATATCTATGAGTGTGTGTGTGTGGTATGTATCTGTGTGTGTGTGTATGTATCTATGTGTGTGTGTGTATGTATCTATGTGTGTGTGTATGTATCTATGTGTGTGTATGTATCTATGTGTGTGTGTATATATGTGTGTGTGTATGTATGTATCTATGTGTGTGTATGTATCTATGTGTGTGTGTATGTATGTATCTATGTGTGTGTGTGTGTGTATCTATGTGTGTGTGTGTATGTATCTATGTGTGTGTGTGCATGTATCTATATGTGTGAGTATGTATCTATACATTTGTGTGTGTATAGAATAGGAGGAAAAGAAAGGAAACGAAGAACAGGGAATTGATATTTTTTTTTCTCGCTAAAACCCTTCAAAGTGATGCCCCAGCATGGCCACAATCCAATTCGTGCCCGCCCCCCTTGACAACCGGTGTTGGTTTGGTGATGTCTGCATTATATTGCCGTTCAGCAAAAGGGAGCTGATAGAATAGGAGGAAAAGAAAGGAAACGAAGAACAGAGAATTGATATTTTTTTTTTCTCGCTAAAACCCTTCAAAGCGATGCCCCAGCATGGCCAAAATTCAATTCGTGCCCCCCCCCCCTTGACAACCGGTGTTGGTTTGGTGATGTCTGCATGATATTGCCGTTCAGCAAAAGGGAGCTGATAGAATAGGAGGAAAAGAAAGGAAACGAAGAACAGGGAATTGATATTTTTTTTTCTCGCTAAAACCCTTCAAAGCGATGCCCCAGCATGGGCATGCCAAAATTCAATTCGTGCCCCCCCCCCCTTGACAACCGGTGTTGGTTTGGTGATGTCTGCATGATATTGCCGTTCAGCAAAAGGAGCTGATAGAATAGGAGGAAAAGAAAGGAAACGAAGAACAGGGAATTGATATTTTTTTTTTCTCGCTAAAACCCTTCAAAGCGATGCCCCAGCATGGCCAAAATTCAATTCGTGCCCCCCCCCTGACAACCGGTGTTGGTTTGGTGATGTCTGCATGATATTGCCGTTCAGCAAAAGGGAGCTGATAGAATAGAATAGGAGGAAAAGAAAGGAAACGAAGAACAGGGAATTGATATTTTTTTTCTCTTGCTAAAACCCTTCAAAGCGATGCCCCAGCATAGCCAAAATTCAATTCGTGCCCCCCCCCCCCTTGACAACCGGTGTTGGTTTGGTGATGTCTGCATGATATTGCCGTTCAGCAAAAGGGAGCTGATAGAATAGGAGGAAAAGAAAGGAAACGAAGAACTGAATTGATATTTTTTTTTTCTCGCTAAAACCCTTCAAAGCGATGCCCCAGCATGGCCAGAATTCAATTTGTGCACGTGTGAGTGCGTTTCTTTTGTGCATTATTTATTTCCACGGTGGGGCCCGATCTATCAACTCCTGCTCTCCGTAGACCAGTTCAGCTGAAGTGTGTTCATGCAGGTAAATGCTGAATTTGGTCTCCTGGCACATGCCATACTGATTGGCTGCTAATGAAGGGGAACAGCTCTTGCTGTGGTAGATATGTACAAGTCCTGGGTCCGGTGCTCGAAACACCTCCATGTTTCTATTGATGCAAGCTTCATACATTTTCAAGTCTTCCAACCCCCAGCCCTTGATCTTTACATCGTAACCTCCCACTGACAGGAAGTCACTCTTGTAAATCGACGCCATACCGTAACCGTAGAAACGCCAGAAGCCGTCGTCGGGTCGGAAGCGAAATGGGGAGCACAGCGTCGGATATTCTGGATTGCATTTCTCGGCTGATATGTACTGACTGAAGTAGATTGGGAAATACGCTCGTCGGTGCCTGACCGTGAATTGTCTGACGCGGGCGAGAAATGAACTTGTGAACACCATATCGATGTCCATGAACAACAAGATGACGTCGTCACGCTCGACGAGATTGACTCCGATCTGCAGAGCTTCGGCTCGTGAAAACGTCGTTCTTTTATTGACCGAGCGGAAAGAAACATGCGGATATTCTAGTTGTAGTCGGCGGATAAGCATTATTTTGTTGTCATTTCGCGCCTGAATGAATATGATGAAGATGAAACTGATGTTCGTGTCGTTGGCAAGAACTGGTCGCAACAATGCAGTGAAACGGTTGAAAGCGTCGTCTCGTCCAGCGACAGGTACAATTATGCTGATGTGCTCA
>NC_043023.1:9771489-9778989 GCF_006345805.1 Octopus sinensis
CTCAGGAAAGATGGGGGGTTCAACGTTTTGAGCGGAGCTCTTCGTCGGAAACATAGGAAAAGGAAAGATCCAGAGAAGGGAAGATAGAGGGAAAAAAAATCGCCAACGGTACACACGCGGTCACATTTTGAATATATATATATATATATACACATAATGAAAGAGATAGATAGACAGGCAGATAGATAGATACATACATACATACATACATACATACATACATAGACAGACAGACAGACCAGACAGACAGACAGACAGACAGACAGACAGGTAGGTAGGTAGGTAGATAGATAGACAGACAGACAGACAGATAGACAGACAGACAGACAGACAGACAGACAGATAGATAGATAGATAGATAGATAGACAGATACATACATACATACATACATACATAGACAGACAGACAGACAGAGAGATAGATAGATAGATAGATAGATAGATAGATAGATAGATAGATAGATAGATAGATAGATAGACATATAGATAGACAATTAGATAGATAGATAGATAGATAGATAGATAAGTTTCTTTATTGGCCACACAGGGCTGCACACAGATGGGACAAGTTACAAGGTAGAGCTTTTCTTTTGGGGGATGAACAAAACAAAAAAAAAAAAGGGGTGGCGTAGGTTTTCGATCAAGAGGGATCGTAAAAGGGAAGAAAAGAACCAAAAAAATAAATAAATAAAATGAAAAATAAAAAATAAAAATAAAAAAAGAAAAGGAAAAGGAACAAAAGAAGAAAAAAAGGGGAAAAAAAGGGGAAGAGGAAAAAAAAAACGATCAATAGGGATCGTGTATCACAGTGTTATGATATATGGTGTAAAGGGGAAAGCAAGTAAGGTTTATCCGTGGGAAGAAAAGCCTACGAAAAAGACCACAGTAACCTTGGTCAATATTGTTATATGTTACCACATTTGTTTGCAAGTGGGTAACCCTCTGTTTTCAATTTCTGGGTTCTTAGGATTATGCTCAAGGTGGCTTCGTCATTCATACGTGCCATCCTTGCTACATTCACCCATCTTTTTTTAAAACATTCGCTAGACAAAACTTGCCTCTCTACTCTCACTTTCCTTTTCAAGTGGTACTTGAAGAAGTTGATGAGAGATTGACGAGAGAGGAAAGTGTTTGTCTCCAATCCTTTCAGACGCGTCCACCAGATACATTCTTTCGCCATAGCCACAAGGATGATGAAAATAGCTCTTCCTTCCCGTTTGAAGGAAGGAGGCGTGACAATATTGACGATAGACTCAGCTGATAAACCGACTCGTCCCACACGTGACAGCAGTTGTTCGACATAAGCCCACAGGTCGGAAATTGTTGGACACTGCACGAGTGCGTGCAGAACGGTTTCGTCACTCTGACCGCATCTCGGGCAGGTCGGCCCCGTGTTTCTCGAGCCGTGTCTGTAGAGCTTATCCCGAACGGGTAGCGCTTCTCGGTAGCACTGCCAGGCCAGGGATCTCTGGAAGTTGTCCATGGGCCCTGGCCCGAAAGTCGTCCTGAACAGGCGGGTCAGGTACTCCTCGTCGACGTCCAGGTTCACCCCGAGCTCGTCGTCGTACCTCCCCTCCACTAATCCCCTATAGAATGCTTTGGTTGTGTTGAAGTCACTCAACGTCGACCCAGGATGGCAGAGTTGCTTGAGAGCAACGCGACACTCACGGTGCCATTCGCCCTTCCTCGGCCTCTTTTTGATCAGGTAGATAGATAGATAGACAGATAGATAGATAGATAGATAGATAGATATGTTTCTTTATTAGCCACACAGGGCTGCACACAGATAGAACAAATTACAAGGTAGAGCCTTTCTTTTAAAGGTTTAAAAAAAAAAAAGGAAGGGGGAGTTTCGATCAAAAGGGATCTTAAAAGGAGAGAAAGAGGACAAAAAAAAAGGGGGGTTAAAAAAAAAGGGGGAGAGGAAAAAAAAAATTGATCACTAGGGATCGTTATCACAGAAATGTCAATATGAAGTGTAAAGGGGAGGACAGGTGAGGTTTACCCGTGGAAAGAAAAGCCTACGGAAAAGACCACGGTAACCTCGGTCAATGGAGTCACGTTATAGTTCTTTTTTTTTTTTTTTACAAATAAGCAACTCTCTGTTTTCAATTTCTGATCATGCTCAAGGTGGCTTCGTCATTCATACGTGCCATTCTTGCTACATTCACCCATCTTATTTTAAAACATTCGCTAGACAAAACTTGCCTCTCTACTCTCACTTTCCTTTTCATCGCTAGACAAAACTTGCCTCAGATAGGTAGGTAGATATATAGATAGATAGATAGATAGATAGATAGGTAGGTAGGTAGATAGGTAGGTAGATAAATGAGAGTGATGTTACGACTGAAATCCTATCACTAGTGGCACAAACAATGATATTTTAATAGTATTATCATTCACACATTGACTTATAAATAATTTTGCCTATTTCCTTTCGTAAAGCGGTATTTAACCACTTCACGTAAATTTGCAAGCGTGGTGGGAGGGTGGGGTGGACGGAAATTTTAGTGATCGATTTCAGGCCGACCTGGCATCAAATCCGACACCCTGGTATCAAACTACCCGGTATTATTTTAGCTGACCTGGCAAAGGTAAGATGATATTGTTGGTCACTGGAAATTTTCTTCTCATACCTCTTTGACTCTCTCTCTCTTTTACTCTTTTACTTGTTTCAGTCATTTGACTGCGGCCATGCTGGAGCACCGCCTTCAGTCGAGCAAATCGATCCCCCAGGACTTATTCTTTGTAAGCCCAGTACTTATTCTATCGGTCTCTTTTTGCCGAACCGCTAAGTGACGGGGACGTAAACACACCAGCATCGGTTGTCAAGCAATGCTAGGAGGACAAACACAGACACACAAACATACACGCACACACATACATATATATATATATACATATATACGATGGGCTTCTTTCAGTTTCCGTCTACCAAATCCACTCACAAGGCTTTAGTCGGCCCGAGGCTAAAGCAGAAGACACTTACCCAAGGTGTCATGCAGTGGGACTGAACCCGGAACCATGTGGTTGGTAAGCAAGCTACTTACCACAGGGCCACTCCTGCGCCTTATATATATATATAGTCATGTATTGTCCTTGCCTTTGGAACGCAGAGTAGATGAAACAGGGACAGAACGACCGAGGAGCCACCAGTTGCCGAAACAAACACTCCAAGGATTTTCATCAGGGTCCCATCTGCCGGGTTGTGGCCCTAATACCACTCGGTGTCAGACCAATCCGCCTTGGGTGGCCCTACCAGGAACCGAAGTTCCCAACGGCATAGCTCTGACACTACCCATTGCCAGTGTCCCCACCATGGTGAGGAGGGGATGGACTTTGGGGACACAAACAGACACTCCGAGGATTTTCACCAGAGCCCCATCTGCCGGGTTGTGGCCCTAATACCACTCTGTGAGAGACCAATCTGCCTTGGGTGGCCCTACCAAGAACCGAAGTTCCTGACGACATAGCTCTGACACTACCCGTTGCCAGTGTCCCCACCATGGTGAGGAGGGGATGGACTTTGGGGACACACACAAATATACACATATATGGAAGCACTCCGTCGGTTACGACGACGAGGGTTCCGGTTGATCCGAATCAACGGAACAGCCTGCTCGTGAAATTAACGTGTAAGTGGCTGAGCACTCCACAGACACGTGTACCCTTAACGTAGTTCTCGGGGATATTCAGCGTGACACAGAGAGTGACAAGACCGGCCCCTTGAAATACAGGTACAACAGAAACAGGAAGTAAGAGTGAGAGAAAGTTGTGGTGAAAGAGTACAGCAGGGATCACCACCATCCCCTGCTGGAGCCTTGTGGAACTTTAGATGTTTTCGCTCAATAAACACTCACAACATCTCGGTGTGGGGATCCTACAACCACGAGTCAGCTACCGCAACAACTGGGCCATTGTGCTTCCACACGCACACACACACACACACATATAAATATATGGCCTATTTCTTTACTACCCACAAGGGGCTAAACACAGAGAGGAAAAACAAGGACAGACAAACGGATTAAGTCGATTATATCGACCCCAGTGCGTAACTGGAACTTATTTAATCGACCCCAAAAGGATGAAAGGCAAAGTCGACCTCGGCGGAATTTGAACTCAGAACGACAGATGAAACACGGCTACACATTTTGCCCGAGAGAGAAGAGAGTTAGATAGATAGACAGGCAGATAGATAGATATAGAGATAGAAAGATAGATAGATAGATAGATAGATAGATAGATAGATAGATAGATAGATGGATGGATAGATAGATAGGTAGATAGATAGATAGATAGATAGATAGATAGATAGATAGATAGATAGATAGATAGATAGATAGATAGATGGATAGATAGATAGGTAGATAGATAGATAGATAGATAGATAACTTTCTTTTATTAGCCACACAGGGCTGAATACAGAGGGGACAAATACAAATGCAGAGCTTTTCTTTTCGAGGGTGGAAAAAAATAAAAAATGTAAGATTGCGATCAAAAGGGATCGAGAGGAGGAAAAAAAGGAAAAAAAGGAAAATCGTGTATCACAGAAATAATGGTGTAAACATTGATATAACAAGATGGGGTTCATCCGTGGGAAGAAAAGCCTACAGAAAAGACCAGGGAACCCCAGTCAGGGAGGGAATAAACACATGAGGTCAAAAATGCTCTCTTTCTTTCTTTTTTACGATCTACAGGATCATGCTCAAAATGGTTTCGTTACTAGCACGCACCATCTTTGCAACATTCACCCATCTTTTTTTTGAATCTTTCGCGAGACAAAACTTCCCTCTCCATTCTCACCTTCCTTTTCAAGTGGTACTTGAAAAAGTTGATGAGCGATTGGCCAGAGAGGTAAGTGTTTGTCTCTAATCCTTTCGCTCGAGTCCACCACACACATTCTTTCACCATGGCCACCAGTACGATGAAAACTGCCTTGCCTTCCCGGTTGAGGGAAGGGGGGGGCGGAGCATTTTCACGATAGACTCGGCCGATAGGCGGATTCGTCCCACACGTGACAGCAGCCGTTCGGCATAAGCCCACAGGTCGGAAATGGTTGGACATTGCACGAGTGCGTGCAGAACGGTTTCGTCGCTCTGACCGCATCTCGGGCAAGTCGGTCCAGTGTGTCTGGAACCGTGTCTGTAGAGCTTATCCCGAACAGGTAATGCTTCTCGATAGCACTGCCAGGCCAGGATCTTTGGTGATTGTTCATAGGTCCCGGCCCGAAAGTTGTCTGAACAGGCGGGTCAGGTGTTCCTCGTCGACGCCCAGACTCTGCCCGAGTTCGTCGTCGCACCTCCCCTCCACTAATCCTCTATAGAATGCCTTTGTTGTGATGGAGTCGCACAAGTTCGATCCCGGACGGCAGAGTTGCTTGAGAGCAACGCGACACTCGCGGTGCCATTCGCCTAGCCTCGGTCTCTGCTTGATCCATAACTGTAGTTCGTCCAAGGAGACGAGATGCGGGAAAGCGCGCCGCACAAAAGGCGACCACCCCTGTTCATCGTTGTCTATGAAGCGCCGGAGATGTCGCAGTCTGCGCATCATCAACCACGGCATGCCCAGCCCTCCATTTAGCGGGTGTTGGCAGCAAATGGATCGTCTAACCATCGGAACGTTTCCCTTCCACAAGAAGCGGAAGAGTATACGTTCCAGTTTGGTGATGGTAGGGTCGGGACAAGGCACGACGGTCAGACGATACTCGATGACGGATACGATGTACGCGTTCGCCACCTCCGCCCGACCTTTTAGGGATAGCTTTCTCTCAGTCCATTTCTGGGTGAGAGTAGCCACCCTAGTCGTTATCTCGCCCCAGTTCTTCTCCATTTGGAGGTCCGGACCGAACCAGACCCCGAGCAATTCAACCGGTCCGTCCGTCCAGCGTCCCACGATGGAGACGCTGTTGGACGGCATGGGCTTGCTTCTCCAGGTGCCGAGCCGCAAGCCCACTGACTTTTCCCGGTTAGATAGATAGATAGATAGATAGATAGATAGATAGATAGATAGATAGATAGATAGATAGATAGATAGATAGATGGATGGATGGATGGATGGATAGATAGATAGGTCGATTAGATAGATAGATAGATAGTAGATAGATAGATATTGATAGATGGATGGATGGATAGATAGATAGATAGATAGATAGATAGATAGATAGATAGATAGATAGATAGATGGATGGATGGGTGTAGGTAGGTAGATAGATAGATAGATAGATAGATAGATAGATAGAAGATAGATAGATAGATTAGATTGATAGTAGATAGATAGAGAGAGATAGATAGATGGATAGATAGATAGGTAGATAGATAGATAGAGATAGATAGATAGATAGATAGATAGATAGATAGATGGAATATACACATATATACGACGGTCTTCATTCAGTTTCCATGTATGAAATCGATTCACGAGGCTTTGTTTGAAATTTTAAGATGTTTCTATTATTTTGTCCAACCCCTGCATATACATAATGAAACTAGTTGAAACTAAAACCATATAATAGAGAAACTATTATATCACCAGCAACAGAGATGTTACTGTTTCATAGTTGACACATAATACCAAAACAGTATCAGTGATAAGAGATTGCTTCAGGATTGCATTCGGCCAGAAGGTGAAAATTTTATTGGCCCATGACAGCCCATACATCCTAGGTATGTGTGCAATTTGAATGAAATCAGTTGGATAGTTCTCGAGTTTCAGAGACGTATATATACATGTATATACATAGTAGGTGTAGGAGTGGCTGTGTGGTAAGTAGCTTGCTTACCAACCACATGGCTCCGGGTTCAGTCCCACTGCATGGAACTTTGGGCAAGTGTCTTCTACTATAACCTTGGGCCGACCAAAGCCTTGTAAGTGGATCTGCTAGACAGAAACTGAAAGAAGACCGTCATATATATGTATATACAGATATACACACATACATACATACATATATATATATATTTATTATTTCTTTATATTAAAAATTTTTATGTATTGATTAAGTCTTTCCTTGTTTGTTTTGCAAAATAGTGGTTTGTCTCGAATTAATATTATATATATATATATATATATATAATATTATTATATATATATATATATATAATATAATATATATATTTATTTATTTATAGAAGGAGCTTCTACAGGACTAGAACTGTTTCATCTGAATGAAACAGTTCTAGTCCTGTAGAAGCTCCTTCTATAAAATAAATGACTTTACTCAGCTATGTATTGAGTACCTTATTTACTGTGGTTAACCCTGACTCAACCCGGGACCTACATATATATATATATATGTATGTATGTATATACATTTGTGTGTCTGAGTTTGTCACTCCAACATCGCTTGACAACCAATGCTGGTGTGTTTACATCCCCGTAACCTAGCGGTTCGGCAAAAAGAGTCCGATAGAATAAGTACAAGGCTTACAAAGAATAAGTCCTGGGGTCGATTTACTCGACTAAGGGCGGTGCTCCAGCATGGCTGCAGTCAAATGACTG
>NC_043023.1:9786489-9793989 GCF_006345805.1 Octopus sinensis
TGTTTGTGGAATTTAGGTGTGGAAAAGCAGGATGAAAGGCTGTATGTGTGGAATTTAGGTGTGGAAAAGCAGGGAGAAAGGCTGTGTGTGTGTTTGTGGAATTTAGGTGTGGAAAAGCAGGGAGAAAGGCTGTGTTTGTGGAATTTAGGTGTGGAAAAGCAGGATGAAAGGCTGTATGTGTGGAATTTAGGTGTGGAAAAACCGGAAGAAAGGCTGTGTGTGTGGAATTTAGGCGTGGAAAAGCAGGAAGAAAGGCTGTATTTGTGGAATTCAGGTGTGGAAAAGCAGGAAGAAAGGCAGTGTGTGTGTGGAATTTAGGTGTGGAAAAGCAGGGAGGCTGTATGTGTGGAATTTAGGTGTGGAAAAGCAGGAAGAAAGGCTGTATGTGTGGAATTTAGGTGTGGAAAAGCAGGAAGAAAGGTTGTGTTTGTGGAATTTGGTGGTGGAAAAGCAGGGAGAAAGGCTGTATGTGTGGAATTTAGGTGTGGAAAGGCAGGAAGAAAGGCTGTATATGTGTGGAATTTAGGTGTGGAAAAGCAGGACGAAAAGCTGTATGTGGGGAATTTAGGTGTGGAAAGCAGGAAGAAAGGCTGTGTTTGTGGAATTTAGGTGTGGAAAAGCAGGAAGAAAGGCTGTATGTGTGGAATTTAGGTGTGGAAAAGCAGGAAGGGAGGCTGTGTTTCTGGAATTTAGGTGTGGAAAAGCAGGAAGAAAGCTGTATGTGTGGAATTTGGGTGTGGAAAAGCAAGAAGAAAGGCTGTATGTGTGGAATTTAGGTGTGAAAAAGCAGGAAGAAAGGCTGTGTTTCTGGATTTAGGTTGGAAAGCAGGAAGAAAGGCTGTATGTGTAGAATTTGGTGTGGAAAAGCAGGAAGAAAGGCTGTATGTGTAGAATTTGGGTGTGGAAAAGCAGGAAGAAAGGCTGTGTGTGTGGAATTTAGGCGTGGAAAAGCAGGAAGAAAGGCTGTATTTGTGGAATTCAGGTGTGGAAAAGCAGGAAGAAAGGCAGTATGTGTGGAATTTGGGTGTGGAAAAGCAGGAAGGCTGTATGTGTGGAATTTAGGTGTGGAAAAGCAGGAAGAAAGGCTGTATGTGTGGAATTTAGGTGTGGAAAAGCAGGAAGAAAGGTTGTGTTTGTGGAATTTGGGTGTGGAAAAGCAGGGAGAAAGGCTGTATGTGTGGAATTTAGGTGTGGAAAGGCAGGAAGAAAGGCTGTATATGTGTGGAATTTAGGTGTGGAAAAGCAGGACGAAAAGCTGTATGTGGGGAATTTAGGTGTGGAAAAGCAGGAAGAAAGGCTGTGTTTGTGGAATTTAGGTGTGGAAAAGCAGGAAGAAAGGCTGTATGTGTGGAATTTAGGTGTGGAAAAGCAGGAAGGGAGGCTGTGTTTCTGGAATTTAGGTGTGGAAAAGCAGGAAGAAAGGCTGTATGTGTGGAATTTGGGTGTGGAAAAGCAAGAAGAAAGGCTGTATGTGTGGAATTTAGGTGTGAAAAAGCAGGAAGAAAGGCTGTGTTTCTGGAATTTAGGTGTGGAAAAGCAGGAAGAAAGGCTGTATGTGTAGAATTTGGGTGTGGAAAAGCAGGAAGAAAGGCTGTATGTGTAGAATTTGGGTGTGGAAAAGCAGGAAGAAAGGCTGTGTGTGTGGAATTTAGGTGTGGAAAAGCAGGAAGGGAGGCTGTGTTTCTGGAATTTAGGTGTGGAAAAGCAGGAAGAAAGGCTGTATGTGTGGAATTTGGGTGTGGAAAAGCAGGAAGAAAGGCTGTGTGTGTGGAATTTAGGCGTGGAAAAGCAGGAAGAAAGGCTGCGTGTGTGGAATTTTGAAATTGTCATGTGTGGAAGAGTTGAAAAGGAATCTAAAGATGTGTGGAAGTTGAGTGTGGAAGTTGCAAATTGTTGAGCGTAGAAAAGTAAAAAGGAAGTTTGAATATGCGAAAGTTGGGTGCAAAATGTTGAAATCATCAAGTGTGGAAGCAGGGCCAGCTTTAAGCCCATTGGACTGATTGCTCCCAATCAGGCCCCTTTTGAAATTGTCGTGTGTGGAAGCAGGGCCAGCCTTAAGCCGATTGGACTGATTGCTCTCAATCGGGGCCCCTTTTGAAATTGTCGTGTGTGGAAGCAGGGCCAGCCTTAAGCCAATTCGACTGATTGCTCTCAATCGGGGCCCCTTTTGAAATTGTCGTGTGTGGAAGCAGGGACAGCCTTAAGCCGACTGGACTGATTGCTCTCAATCGGGGCCCCTTTTGAAATTGTCGTGTGTGGAAGCAGGGCCAGCCTTAAGCCGACTGGACTGATTGCTCTCAATTGGGCCCCTTTTGAAATTGTCGTGTGTGGAAGCAGGGCCAGCTTTAAGCCGATTGGACTGATTGCTCCCAATCAGGCCCCTTTTGAAATTGTCGTGTGTGGAAGCAAGGCCGGCCTTAAGCCAATTGGACTGATTGCTTCCAATCAGGCCCCTTTTGAAATTGTCATGTGTGGAAGCAGGGCCAGCCTTAAGCCGACTGGACTGATTGCTCTCAATCGGGGCCCCTTTTGAAATTGTCGTGTGTGGAAGCAGGCCAGCCTTAAGCCGACTGGACTGATTGCTCTCAATCGGGCCCCTTTTGAAATTGTCGTGTGTGGAAGCAGGGCCAGCCTTAAGCCGATTGGACTGATTGCTCTCAATCGGGGCCCCTTTTGAAATTGTCGTGTGTGGAAGCAGGGCCAGCCTTAAGCCGATTGGACTGATTGCTCTCAATTGGGCCCCTTTTGAAATTGTCGTGTGTGGAAGTAGGGCCAGCTTTAAGCCGATTGGACTGATTGCTCCCAATCAAGCCCCTTTTGAAATTGTCGTGTGTGGAAGCAAGGCCGGCCTTAAGCCAATTGGACTGATTGCTCCCAATCAGGCCCCTTTTGAAATTGTCATGTGTGGAAGCAGGGCCAGCCTTAAGCCAATTGGACTGATTGCTCCCAATCAGGCCACTTTTGAAATTGTCGTGTGTGGAAGCAGGGACAGCCTTAAGCCGACTGGACTGATTGCTCTCAATCGGGGCCCCTTTTGAAATTGTCGTGTGTGGAAGCAGGGCCAGCCTTAAGCCAATTGGACTGATTGCTCTCAATCGGGGCCCCTTTTGAAATTGTCGTGTGTGGAAGCAGGGCCAGCCTTAAGCCAATTGGACTGATTGCTCTCAATCGGGGCCCCTTTTGAAATTGTCGTGTGTGGAAGCAGGGCCAGCCTTAAGCCCATTGGACTGATTGCTCCCAATCAGGCCCCTTTTGAAATTGTCGTGTGTGGAAGCAGGGACAGCCTTAAGCCGACTGGACTGATTGCTCCCAATCAGGCCCCTTTTGGGAAATTGTCGTGTGTGGAAGCAGGGCCAGCCTTAAGCTGATTGGACTGATTGCTCCCAATCTGGCCCCTTTTGAAATTGTCGTGTGTGGAAGCAGGGCCAGCCTTAAGCCGACTGGACTGATTGCTCTCAATCGGGGCCCCTTTTGAAATTGTCGTGTGTGGAAGCAGGGCCAGCCTTAAGCCGATTGGACTGATTTCTCCCAATCAGGCCCAGCGCCGAAGGGGAACCAGCGCTCAAGAGAGCCACAGTCTATACTATGACATTTCCCAAAGGTGGTCTCCATGAAGTCTGTTAAAACAATCTACAAGGTTATCAAAACAAAAAAACAAAACAGGAAAACCTATTTTCTACACATTCGTGCCGAACAATATCGAAAGATACGCCCATTCATCCAAGACTGCCAGGGTCAGGGTCAGCCACCGAATTTGAAGAAATTCATTGTATTTTCAGTGTAAGGCTTGATAAATATATGAATGTTCAGAAGTGTTTATGGGAATGTTTGGGTAAAATATTTGTGTCCGTGAGAATATGCATGTAGGTTAATTGTATGCATAAAAGTGGGTAGGTTTTGTTTGTGTCAGTTTCGAAATTTTTGGGAAACTTGTTTATTTCAATACAGTGTGTTGTTTACACAGGAGTGGCTGTGTGGTAAGTAGCTTGTTTACCAACCACATGGTTCCGGGTTCAGTCCCACTGCGCAGCACCTTGGGCAAGTGTCTTCTACTATAGCCTCCGGCCGACCAGTGCCTTGTGAGTGGATTTGGTAGGTGGAAACTGAAAGAAGCCCATCGTGTGTGTATATATAGGCATAGGAGCGGCTGCGTGGTAAGTAGCTTGTTTACCAACCACATGGTTCTAGGTTCAGTCCCACTGCGCGGCACCTCGGGCAAGTGTCTTCTACTATAGCCTCGAGCCGACCAATGCTTTGTGAGTGGATTTGGTAGATGGAAACTGAAAGAAGCCTGTTGTATATAGGTGCAGGAGTGACTGTGTGGTAAGTAGCTTGTTTACCAACCACATGGTTCCGGGTTCAGTCCCACTGCATGGCACCTTGGGCAAGTGTCTTCTACTATAGCCTCGAGCCGACCAATGCTTTGTGAGTGGATTTGGTAGATGGAAACTGAAAGAAGCCTGTTGTATATAGGTGCAGGAGTGACTGTGTGGTAAGTAGCTTGTTTACCAACCACATGGTTCCGGGTTCAGTCCCACTGCATGGCACCTTGGACAAGTGTCTTCTACTATAGCCTCGAGCCGACCAATGCTTTGTGAGTGGATTTGGTAGATGGAAACTGAAAGAAGCCTGTTGTATATAGGTGCAGGAGTGACTGTGTGGTAAGTAGCTTGTTTACCAACCACATGGTTCCGGGTTCAGTCCCACTGCGTGGAACCTTGGGCAAGTGTCTTCTACTATAGCCTCGGGCTGACCAAAGCCTTGTGAGTGGATTTGGTTGACGGAAACTGAAAAGAAGCCCATCATATATATGTATATATAGGTGCAGGAGTGGCTGTGTGGTAAGTAGCTTGCTTACCAACCACATGGTTCCAGGTTCAGTCCCACTGCGCGGCACCTTGGGCAAGTGCCTTCTGCTATAGCCTCGGGCCGACCAATGCCTTGTGAGTGGATTTGGTAGACGGAAACTGAAAAGAAGCCCGTTGTATATATATATATATATATATATGCGTGTGTGTGTTTGTGTGTCTGTGTTTGTTCCTCTGGCGTTGCTTGGCGGCCGGTGCTGGTGTGTTTGTGTCCCCGTTACTTAGCGGTTCAGCAAAAGAGACCGATAGAATGGGTACTGGGCTTACAAGGAGTGGGTCCCAGGGTCGAGTTGCTCGACTGGGGGCGGTGCTCCAGCATGGCTGCAATCGGATGGCTGAAACGGGTAAAAGAATAAAAGAAAAAAGAATATATATATAATATATATATATCATGGATCGCAATGGCCCAGTGGTTAGGGCAGCAGACTCACGGTCGTAGGATCCCTGCTGTACTCTTTCACCACAATTTTCTCTCACTCTTACTTCCTGTTTCTGTTATACCTGTATTTCAAAGGGCCGGCCTTGTTACACTCTGTGTCATGCTGAATATCCCCGAGAACTGCGTAAAGGGTACACGTGTCTGTGGAGTGCTCAGCCACTTACACGTTGATTTCACAAGCAGGCTGTTCCGTTGATCAGATCAACCGGAACCCTCGTCGTCGTAACCGACGGAGTGCTTCCTTTATATATATATATATGTTTCCCTCCTTGTTTCTTTCTGTGTCCCTTTCTGTAGAAGAGCGTAGGCTCGAAATGTAAAAGACTTTTTCTATTCCTGAGCGTTATACTAATACATCTGTTTGTTTTGTACACCACCTGTCTTCGTCTTTTTCGTAAACTCTCCCCATATATATATGTATACAAAATAAGAAAATGGTGAAACACATCTTAATCAATGATCAACTACTAGATAATACCCAATCACATAATTTATTGAACCACTCCATATGAACATTAAGGTCAAACATAATAATATAGAACAATAGCAGTATATTGGATATATGTTATCTCATGGAGGGTTGCACTTACAACCCCTATCTCAATTTGTATATATATATATATATCAGAACCCCTTCGGTCACAAATGACCGTAGGATTGTACCTAGAAAGTTACCCTCCAAGGCACAATTTTGGGCAAGGCTGTTTTTATGGAAGACCAGCAGTTGCACATGTATACCGGCCTCCCCTATCCACGCCACTGATGTTATCCAAGGGAAAGGTAAAGGGGCCGATACAGCTAGGCACCAGTGACATCGCAACTCATTTCTACAGCTTTTGAACTGGAGCAACATAAAATAAAGTCTTGCTCAAGAACATAACACACAGCCCTGTCCGGGATTTGAACTCACAACCTCACAGTCGAAATGTAAAAGACTTTTTCTATTCCTGAGCGTTATACTAATACATCTGTATTTTGTACACCACCTGTCTTCGTCTTTTGTTTTTTTCGTAAACTCTCCCTATACACACACACACATATATATATATATATATCAGAACCCCTTCGGTCACAAATGACCATGGGATTGCACCTAGAAAGTTCCCCTCGTAGACACAAGTCTCGGCAAAGTTGTTTCTAGAAGACCAACAGTCGCCCATGCATACCAGCCTCCCCTTTCCACGGCACCAGTGTTATCCAAGGGAAAGGCAAAAGGGCTGATACAGCTTGGCACCTGTGACATCGCAACTCATTTCTACAGCTTTTGAACTGGAGCAACATAAAATAAGTGTCTTGCTCAAGAACATAACACACAGCCCTGTCCGGGATTTGAACTCACAACCTCACAGTCGTAAGTTCAACAATCTAACCACTAAGCCATGCGCCTTCACACACACATATATATGTTATGATGGGATTTTGTTCCACCAGAATTTGTACATTGTCCTCATTGAGCTCTACAGATCTTACAGGACAAGGCTCATCTTCTAGGCTGTAGTTTCCGGCTCGGAAATTCTGGAACCACCGTTGACACTGGCTTATATGTATTGTCCGATCCCCATTAATATTTCTCGCACTTTCCGTTGCGTTGTTGGCTTTATTAAACTCATAAAGCAAAATATGCCGAATATATTCCTTTGTTACGTCCATTATGTGTAGTGAGTGCTTTTTACGTGCAAGTGGCACGGAAAAAGCACCCACTACACTCGCGGAGTGGTTGGCGTTAGGAAGGGCATCCAGCTGTAGAAACACTGCCAGATCAGACTGGAGCCTGGAGCAGCCCCTGGCTCCCCAGACCCCGGTCGAACCATCCAACCCGTGCTAGCGCGGAAAACGGACGTTAAACGATGATGATGATGATGATGATTATAGCTTTGAAAAAGCAACTGTTAAAATCGAACTGCACTCTTCAAAACTTGCACTAAGAATAAGGACAAAGTAAACTTACTACCTGCTTTTATAGCAAGTTGATGCAGGTAGTTTGTCCCATCCCCTTCCAAAAACCGCATTATTTATGGGATGACCCAATATACATACATATATATATATATATATATATACATATATCGTGTATACCCAATATACATACATACATATATACCCAATATACATACATACATATATATATATATATATATACATATATCGTGTAGGCGAGTTCAGCAAAAATTTAGATTCAGATGAATATGGTAC